>NC_142941.1:32578189-32653189 GCF_046866305.1 Octopus bimaculoides | reverse complement strand
CAACTGAGCAAAAAAGAGCCTTCCAAATGTGAACCTGACAGAGGGTCCAGCTATTCCAGTCAACAGTAATATAATAGATAAAGCAATTAAGGATATAAAGACAGGGACAAGTCCTTGATCCATAAGGAATTTCTGTTAAGATGCTTAAAGTATTTGGCAGAATGTGATACGGCCTAGTCACTCATATAGTTCATCAGGCTGTACATAAAGATATCATACCCAACAACTAATGTAGCAGTATTAAAGTCAACTGTTACAAGAGTAAAGGAGTTGCCTCTGAGAGGAGTAATTACAGAGGTATCAAATTGCTGGACCAGGTTATGCAAGTTACAGCTCAACTAATTAGGAAGAAAGTTAGATTAGATGAGATGCAGTTTGGTTTTGTGCCAAGGAGAAGTACTACTCATGTTTTCTTCCCGGTAAAGCAACTGCAGGAGAAGTATTTAGCCAAAAATAAACTGCTGTACTTAACTTTCATTAACATAGAGAAAACTCTTTGACAGGGTCCTTTGCTCTTTGATCTGATGATCACTGAGGAAGGTAGCAGATGAATGGCTAATTAGAGCCATTGAAGCCATGTATAGGGATTGTGTTTGTAAGGTGAGGGCTAATAATGAATATAGTGACAAATCTAATGTGCAGGTAGGAGTTTGTGGCAGATGCACATGAACAATAAACACTAAGAAACATATGAAATAGATTTTCTCAAATGCCCAGGAGGATCCTTTGAGGTAGTAGATGTTTCTGTTACCTAGGCGATCTAATAAGCAATGGATGGGGATGTCCTGAAAGTATAGTTGCTAGAATACAGACCAGCTGGCAAAAATTCAGAGAGCTATTGCCTCTGTTGAAACAAAAGGCCTCTCTCTCAAAGTGAAAAGCAGATTGTCTGGTGCTTGCATGTGAACAGCAATGCTACATGGCAGGGAAATATAGGCCATGAAAACAGAGGACATGAGAAGACTAGAAATAAGTGAAGCTAATATACTCCACTGGATCTACAACATCGGTGTGTATGTACAACAATGTGCAAATTTGTTGAGAGAAGAATTAATCATAAGAGGTATTACATGTAGAGTGTAAAACAAGACTGCACTGGTACAACCATGTGATGTGTATGGTTGAAGACAGTAGCATGAAGAAGTGCTGATTGCAAAATATGGATGGACCCAATGGATGAGGGTAAGTGAGGAAGATGAGAGGGAAGAGGTGAATACTAACCTCAGGTTGTTGAGCCTTGCAGAGAAGACAATAAAGGATTGAAATGATTGGTGATTCACCATGCTCAAGAAGATCTGTCCAACTCATTAAAAAATGAAACAACAAGCAGATTAACTGTGGAACTGTGAAGAAAAAAAATTATGATTCTGCTTAATCAGGCACAACATTGCCACTGATTTTTAATAAGATGTGTATGTGATGCACTGAAATGTTACCATAAATATTATTGGTACTTATTCCATGGATCCTCCGAAAGGATAAAAGAGGAAGTTGGAACAGGGAAGATTTTAATTTAGAATTCAAGCAGAACAAAAATAAATATTGCTTAAGCAGGTTTGTGATGTTCTCCCCTACCTTCAACCTTTACAAGGAATTGGGCTAATTAAAACTTTTATAAAGTAGCTGTTAGCATATATCATACAATGAAGTAAGTATACCTACTGAGAAAGCAATTTCATGGTAAAGAAAATCAAAAATAACATTGTGTAAGAACATTTTAATTTTTTTCTTTTTTTTGTCTTTGGTCAAGTAAGTGTTATTTCCTATTTGCTTCAATCTAGAAATCAAAGGAAATGACTACTATTCCCTTCAAACTTTGCTTTTCTGACCCAACCACCAATGTTTTGAAAGTTATCTATTTTCCATAACATTTCAGATGGATTTAGTACTGAGTTGCTGAAGTAGAAATATCGTTATAGCAAATATTCTGTTCAATAACTGATTTGCTTTTCAGTTGCTTGACCTTAGCCACATGAGCATGTTCCTTAGTGGCAGACGATATGTGCATCTCTGATCATGAGCAGGAGTAGTGGGAGAGCATCATAACCATGTGTTGAGGAGGTTTCTTTGGAGTTTGAATAAATGTAACAAAAGCAAAGTTTGAAGGAAATATTAGCCATTTCTCATACTTTCTAGGAGTAGGCAAATTGGAAATAATAGTTGCAACTCAAGGACAAGAATTGAGTTACACAGTCTAATCTAAAACCATAAGGAATAATGTCATCATCATCTTTATAATGTCCACTTTTCCATGCTTGAGTGAATCAGACAAATTATGTTGAGTTAGATTTTTTTATAGCAGGATATCTTTCCTGTTGCCAACCTGCACCTGTTTCCAAACAAGGTAATATTTCCTATGGCCAGACATGTTTTCCATAGAAGACTGGAAAGGGTATGCACACACACAAACACACACTCTCTCTCTCTCTCTCTCTCTCTCTCTCTCACACATGATGGACTTCATTCGATTTCTGTCTATCAAATCCACTCACAAGGCTATGTTAAGCCTGTATGTGCACATTCTACATTCACAATACAAGACACGTGATATATGTAATGTACACATGTTCAGGATACATATCTACTAAGAGTAGATATAACTGTACACAGCATATATTAAATGCGATGCATTTAGCAGATAGATATAGATGTGTGTAGGTGAGTAAGTCTTATGCACACATATACATATGTATATACACATACATGCACATATGCGTAAATGCATATAAAAAGGAAAATTTAATGCTGTGCTTAACAACTGATTTGAATGGAAGAAGAAGAAAGGAAGATGTAATTTTTACCATTGTATCACAGAGCAAGGAAAGCAATTTATTAAGATAGTAAATATAATCCAGCATTTACAAGAAAATTGGAAATAAAAAAAAATCATAGAAGTACACACACACACACACATACTGCATATGTTTTCAAAAGCTGTATTAAGGATTAAAGGCAGAAAAAATAGACTGCAATGGCATTACAGAAATTAGTACAAATTAATTAGTTGTAAAGCAAAAAAAGTTAACTATAAGGCAATCAATCACTCAATCAGTCAATCAATCAGCTACCATTATTTACTGCTGAATTATGTTTGATTATTTATTTTTAAGCTAAAAATTATCCCCCCACCCCGGAAAAAAAAAGTTGATGTATTTTATATTTCAGTCATCAAAAATATTTGAGTGTTGTCAAAAAAAAAAAACACTTTTCCCTCACCCATGTCCAGCATAGAAAAAAAAAACAGCCTTTACAATAGGATGTACATCTTACACACCAGTGAGTCTTAAATATATATATATGTGTGTATATATATATATATATATGTGTGTATATATATATATATATATATATATATATATATATAATATATATCTTTTACTCTTTTACTTGCTTCAGTCATTTGACAGCAGCCATGCTGGAGCACCGCCTTTAGTCGAGTTAATCGACCCCAGGACTTATTCTTTGTAAGCCTAGTACTTATTCTATCGGTCTCTTTTTGCCGAACCGCTAAGTTACGAGGACATAAACACACCAGCATCGGTTGTCAAGCGATGGTGGGGGGACAAACACAGACACACAAACACACATACATATATATATATATATACATATATACGACGGGCTTCTTTCAGTTTCCGCCTACCAAATCCACTCACAAGGCTTTGGTCAGCCCAAGGCTATAGCAGAAGACACTTGCGCAAGCTACCACACAAGTGGGACTGAACCCGGAACCATGTGGTTGGTAAGCAAGCTACTTACCACAAGCTGTATTAACAATTAAAGGCAGAAAAAATAGACTGCAATGACATTACAGAAATTAGTACAAATTAATTAGTTGTAAAGCAAAAAAAGTTAACAATAAGGCAATCAATCAATCAATCAATCAGCTACCATTATTTGCTGCTGAATTATGTTTAATTATTTATTTTTAAGCCAAAAATTATCCCCCCCCCCAGGCTCCAATCTGATCTGGCAGAGTTTCTACAGCTGGATGCCCTTCCTAACGCCAACCACTCCGAGAGTGTAGTGGGTGCATTTACGTGCCACCGCCACAAAGGCCAGTAAGGCGGTACTGGCAACGGCCACGCTCACAATGGTGTATTTTATGTGCCAGCTGCACAGGAGCCAGTCCAGCGGCACTGGCAATGATCTCGCTTGGTGTATTTTATATTTCAGTCATCAAAAATATTTGAATGTTGTCAAAAAAAAAAAAACATTTTTCCCTCACCCATGTCCAGCATAGAAAAGCAAACAGCCTTTACAACAGGATGTACATCTTACACACCAGTGAGTCGGTGAACAACTTGTGTAAGATTCTGAGAATTATGACTAGCAGTT
Source organism: Octopus bimaculoides (assembly GCF_046866305.1). NCBI lineage: Eukaryota > Metazoa > Mollusca > Cephalopoda > Octopoda > Octopodidae > Octopus > Octopus bimaculoides. The sequence continues at coordinate 32,648,851 of NC_142941.1, read as the reverse complement.
CGCGCTGAAGATGGAGCAGATTTTCTCGTTAAGAGATTTTTAACTCCGAAACCTTGGTCCGCAAATAACTTTTTAATTTTATATTTTAATTTTATATATGTAATTTTCAATGTCTTGCCCGCTTACGGTTTGGTATTTCACTGAATTTCTTTTGAGAACTACTAGGTCTTAGTAGACACATGTGGTCTATTTCTAGCATATTAAATGTCCACTTTACTGGTCAACTTTATATATATAAAAATATATGTATATATATATATTCTGGAATCATGTGTTGAAACTGATTCAAGTACGTGATAAGAAGCTTGCTTTCCAACCACATGGTTCCAGGTTCAGTCCTACTACATGGCACCTTAACCTTCTACTGTAGTTTTCTACTATAACCTCAGGCATGGAACATGGATGTTAAATTTCGGCTTGCGAAGACCTGTTGGGGCAAGCGAAAGCGAAATCGTGATGGCACCTGTACCAGTGGAGCACTAAGAGCACCGTCCGAGCGTGATCGTTGCCAGAGCAGCTGTCAGGCTTCCGTGCCGATGGCACGTAAATAGCACCATTTGAGCGTGATCATTACCAATGTCGCCTTCCTGGCACGTGAAAAGACATTCAAGCGAGATCATTGCCAGTGCCGCTGGACTCGCTCCTGTGCAGCTGGCACATAAAATACACCATTGTGAGCGTGGCCGTTGCCAGTACCGCCTTACTGGCCTTTGTGGCGGTGGCACGTAAATGCACCCACTACACTCTCGGAGTGGTTGGCGTTAGGAAGGGCATCCAGCTGTAGAAACTCTGCCAGATCAGATTGGAGCCTGGTGTAACCACCTGGTCCACCAGTCCTCAGTCAAATCGTCCAACCCATGCTAGCATGGAAAGCGGACGTTAAACGATGATGATGATGATGATGATATATATATATACATATCTATTTAAATGAGAGCTCAAAACTGATCCATTGAAAATATTTTATTATAATAAAGTATTTTCAATGGATCAGTTTTGAGCTCTCATTTAAATCGATATAAATACAAAAACTCACTTGTGAGTATTTTGCTACGTTTGGGTTTTAGTCCAACTACAGGACTTAATTTTAAAACCTGGTACTTATTTTATCAGTCATTTTTTACCAGAGCACTCAGTTATGGATGTAAACAAACTAACACTAGTTGTCAAGTGATGGTGGTGGGAAACAAACAAATACACACACACACATTTGTACATATATATATATATATATATATATATATATATATATATATACACAGACACACACACATGCACATATACATGTACATACATACACACATATATATGTATATATATATATGTATGTATATATATACATATATATATATATATACACACACACACACACACACATATATATACACACAATTATGTATATACACACTCACACGCACTTACACAAACACATGCATATATATGTATAATATTTTATGAAGATGTTGGTTATGGCCAGTCAGCATGTTACCATCGGTTGCATGGTTATCATTACTCTTAATGGAGGTAAGAATACTGTCTTGGTGAGCATGATGGTGAAAAAAACTGTGAAACAAAATACTTTCAAAGTGAAAAGTCCTACTGGGAGAGACGGAGTTATCTCCCTTCGAATCATTCCAATCATGCCTGAAAAGGGTCAGTTTATGTACATTTCTGTTCAAATGCTCCTAAACCCTGCACAGATACAAGATGCTCATGTAGGTTTAATAGGGAGTACCCAATCAGCGGTTGAGGCGATTCCAAGGCCATGGTCTACAAAGCAGTGGTAGTGCCAAGCAGCAACAACAGCAATGGCAGTAGTAGCAGCAACAACAACAGCAGCGCCAACAGCATAAGGACACATACATGGAAATATATCGGAGCAACAGAGGGTCCTTTTAAGCTGTCCTCTTTTAAGATGCCAGAGAAACACAAGATTAAGTTTTTGGTAAACTACATATGGCAATTTAAAGAAGAGAGAGCGCCATATTGGATTAAATGGAAGCTCCTGGAACAGCCTGGACCATGCCTCAATGGATGCAGATGATGCAAAATTTGCATGGTTAGGAGGGCAAAGATACTAAAAAATTTACTTGATCCGGGAGCCTTCTTAAATTCAAAAAGTGAGATGTTTAGTTGGTGCCTTCATAATAGAAAATTTGTGTCAGAAACATGGATTTCCCTGCTTCCTAACTAGTGAATGCAAAACATACATAAACTGACCCTTTTCTGACACAACTGGAACCATTCAAAGAAAGATAACTTTGTCTCTCCCAGAGGGATTTTCACTTTAAGAATTTCATTTCAGGGTTTTTTTCACTCCCATGCTAAGATTGTATTCTTACTTCCATTAGAAAAAGACATTATGTGCCTCCAGCTAGCATATTACATGTGATCCATATACATCTTATAAGACAAGGGTAAACAGCAATATAAAATAGCAACATTACAAACCATTTATATTTTCATTCATAAAAGAAATATATCTATCATGTATTGTCAAAACACACCTGAGGAATAAATATAATACCCAAAATTCCATTCTTGGATTATATATATATATATATATATATACATATATATATATATATATATATATATATATATATATATATATATATATATATATATATATATATAAATTCAAATTACGACAAATGTAAACAAACAAACGAAGTTTGCTTTTAGAAGTGTTGAGATGTCTTAGAAAGTTAAAGAAGTGATTTTAAATTCTCAAACGCAGGATAATGCTAATAATATAGCCTGAACAGGATAAACTACCCCTATATATATATATATATAATACATACATACAAACACGTCCTTTATGACTAGTTTTTGACCAGAGGTTGTTGGTAAGAGGTGTCCAGCTTTTCTCTGAAGTTTCAATCCTAAATCACAATGTCCTCCAATTTGCCAGTAGTGGTTTTCAGTCACTGACCATTTACAGCTGGTTTCCTTCCAAGTTCCTCCTGCCCTTTCCAAAACCAGATAGAAGCATTTTACACACCATCCCCCAACCTGCAAGCAGCTGTCTTCCTCTCACCTGCAACTATCTCTAGAACCATAAGTATCTCCCAAATAGACCATACCAAGAAACCCTTTCAGCCAATCTCACATGGAAATAGCCTTTATCTCTACATTGATAGACTAGGTCCTGTTACTTGATCTCTACATTGATAGACTAGGTCCTGTTACTTGGTAACTTTCTTCTCAGATACTTTCTTGCCTACATCTTCTCATGTAACCAACAGTTCAATCAGAATGATCTTTGTCTCTTCAAAACCTGTATCCATGTCAAATCACAGTGATATTTGGATGTGATTGTGCTTCCTGCAGGAAGCATCTCTTGGTAGTAGCAGTTTCTTGTTCTCTCTGACAAACTGGAAGAATAGGGGCTAATCTATATAGTTCAGGTATGTTTTTTTATCTCTCCCACTCCAAGATGTCAACCAGAGCTCTGAGGACTGGAAGCAGGTGAAAGCTGGTAACAGGAAGGGCATCCAGCCATTGAAAATCTGCTTCAATGAATTGTTTGACCCATACAAGCATGTGAAGGTATGTGGCCCAGTAGTTAGGATATTGCACTCACAATTTCAAGATTGTTATCGATTCTCAGACCAGGCTGTGTGTTGTGTTCTCAAGCAAAATGTTTCATTTGGCTGTAAAGGGGTACCCCTGTGACAGACTAGCGTCCCATTCAAGAAACCAGTCCTATGAGTCATAGGCCTCGGAACAATAATGTCCAAGGGGCTTACAACATGCAAGCATGGAAAAGGGGACATTAAAACAATGATGATGATGATGATGATATATATCACTGTCATTATTCTGCATCTGCTTTCCATGCTGGCATGGGATGTAAGGGTCATCATGGTCTGAGTCAGTACTTATTAGGCAATTAATTCTGGCTCAGAATACATCTCCATGTTTCATTATTGTTGATGCTCTTCCTATCTAACAGGGTATACTGAATGCATTTTATCAGTATAAAAACCAAAGAGGTAATGACCTTAAAACAAGCTTAAAGGGGTCTCTTGACCGCATCTTATTCCACTCGTTCATCAAGAATTTTGCTGAGTGTATTTCATCATAGCACCAGCATGGTAGAGTTACCTTGTACACCATAAGAGTAAATAGTCCTTAGTTCTTTAATATGTGTACATGCAACCAAGGTTGAGTAGTATGCAGGTGTACAATGTTACCCAACTTTTCAGCTCACAAAGACTGATAGCTTATGTCTAATCTCACCCTCCTAACTCCAACCTCAGCTTTTTTAATATACTCTGTTTGTACATAAAAATATGAAGTAATTAACCATGCTGCTAACTAAAACAATATGCAATTGAGTCCAGCCATTTCAGCTTAGTGCAGATTTGTGATCAATTTAAATAGCAATTGCTATGAGACTCTCTTCATAAGTAGAAAAATGATGGGTTCTTGTTCTCTGAAAGGTGGCCAACCAGTGCTGAAATATTTTCTTATTTTTCAGTGTAATATATTATCACCCCTTCCTACATAACCAGGAAGAGATGATGATGATGATGTGCATATTTATTTATATATTGCTGGAAACATTTGTTCGTTGGCACTCCGTTGCTTACGATGTCAAGGGTTCCAGTTGATCCGATCAACAGAACAGCCTACTCATGAAATTAATGTGCAAATGGCTGAGCACTCCACAGAACATGTGTACCCTTAACGTAGTTCTCGGGGATATTCAGCGTGACACAGTGTGACAAGGCTGACCCTTTGAATTACAGGCACAACAGAAACAGGAAGTAAGAGTGAGAGAAAGTTGTGGCGAAAGAGTACAGCAGGGTTCGCCACCATCCCCTGCCGGAGCCTCGTGGAGCTTTAGGTGTTTTCGCTCAATAAACACTCACAACGCCCGGTCTGGGAATCGAAACCGCGATCCTATGACCGCGAGTCCGCTGCCCTAACCACTCGGCCATTGCGCCTCCACGCTGGAAACATATACAGCTCACATACTGAAGTCAAAAATAAAAACATTTTAAGTCATCTAAAAATATAGTATGTGACTTTACATAGCTGTTCCTCTTTCCTATTCAAGGCATTTTCATTGAGGCTCCTAAAAACTAGCTCCTCCTTTATTGGGAGAATCCACGGTTAAAGATACATGCAGTAGTGAACTTTAAATTTTAAAAAGAAATGCTGACACGGAATACTGCAATGCATGTATGTAGTTGTTTCTGCTAGCAACACAGTTACCACCTGAGCACCTATAGCATTCCACACATTTAATTAGGGTAATCACACTCAGCTAACAAGTAAGAGTTACATGGCCTTAATTCTAGTGAATGTATTTATTATTAATTTTTGATGTCTCCACACTGTTAGTTACAAATGTAATATTTATCTTTTACTTGCTTCAAATGTAGGACAGTGACCATGCTGGGGCACTTCTTTTAGTTACATAAATTGACTCCAGTACTCACTCTATCAGTCTCCTGTGCTGAAATGCTAAGTTAAAGGGATGTAAACAAACCAACACCAGTTGTCAAGTGGTGAGGCGGAGGACAATTGCAAAGACACACACACACATACATGCCAACATGGACATTAAATGATGATGATGATATATATATATAGCACCTGATAATGATTGGAGATCAAATCTACTGAAACATCATCATTTAACATCTATTTTTCTTTGCTCACATGGGCCAGATGAATTTGTTGAGGCAGATTGTCTATAGCTGGATGCCTGTCCTCTCACCAAGCAAGGTAATATTTCCCCATGACTGGACATGTTTCCACAGAAAATTGGAAATGAAGGACATCGCTTACATGATAGCAACACTCACACTTAAGACACAATGTCAAGGAAAGGAGACAATGATACACATACATACATCATCAACATTTAATATCTGTATTCTATGCTGCAATAGGTTGGATGGTCTGACAGGATCTGGTGTGTCCAAGGACTGCATTGTGCTCCGTTGTTTATTCTGGCATGGTTTCTACAGCTGGATGCCCTTCCTAATGCCAACCACTTTATAGTGAACTGGGTGCCTTTTTTTTGTGTGTGTGTGTCACATTCACTGCTGAGGTTGCCATGCAGCTTGCAGAACTACAAGCTCTGAGCAGGGGAGTGGGGTCAGCTTCATGTTAGTGGATGAAGAGTTCGGAAGATAAGTAGGAGGCAGAGCAGGTTCTTGTAGAGGATCTGCATGGCTACACACATTTAATAGGGGAAGGGGAGAGAAAGAGAAAATGAACAGTAGGAGTGGCAAGAGATAGATAATGGCAATGAGGTGCCTAGGTGACTCCACAAGGTACAAAGTGAGTTGAAGGATTGGCGTGGAAGGAGAATGAGGGAATGGAGAGACAGACTGCCAGAAGTTGAAAGATGGATGAGAAGGAACCATTAGTTAGGAGAGATAGAAGGATGCAGAAGGGTGGGGGTGGGGGTGGGGTGGAGGCAGTAGGAGTAGTAAAGATGATACAGTTGGGGAGGCTGAGAGAGGAATGACATGATTGGCAGCCTGTAGGGGCTGGGAGGAAGGGACAAATGAGCTGAACATTAAATAGGTAGAACATATGGGCCACATAAAATGCTAAAGGGATAATGAACTTGTTGATAACATGAAATGTTGCTCCCACTGCTTACTTGATAATGTGAATCCATAGTGTGCAGCATTGCCATGCACAGATAAGTGAGTGATGGAATGACCTGTAGTGCCGAAATGGGTGGTGGCAGGTTGGCCTGGCATATATAGTAGAACGCTTTGAATGTGCTCCAGGCAAACATCAACCTGTTTCCCCAGTGCTAAAAACGCTGAAAAGTTTGCATATGATACAATATAAAAGATGATACAAAGTACATCAGAAATTCTGAGGAATATGAGATTGTAATCTAGGCTCAATAGTTGTTGTAGTGTTATTAATGTAGGGGTAGGTGCTGCACTGTCGGAAATTGCATTTAAGAGTGCTGGGTTGTGTAGGGCTAGGTGGTCTGGAGCTTCTTACTAGGAGGTTTCTGAGGTTCTTATCATTTCTGAAAGTGACGAGAGGTGGTGAAGAAAAGCTTGGAGCAGCTGTGGAGTCAGAAAGTAGAATTAAGAAGTTGTAAATAAGTTTATCTTTCAATGGAAGGACAGGCACATGGAAATTGAGAAAAAGTAGGACACAGTCTGTAGACATGCATAAGAGAATTGTGGTACAGTCGATGGCCTGGACGTGGCAGAATGTCAGGTCCACAACTGACCAAGGGTATCCTCATTTCAGAAACAATTGTCACATCCTTTGGTATGGGGATTTGAAATCCAAATTAATGCTGTTTGTCTGTATGTATGTATGTATGTATGTATGCATGCATGTATGTATTTGTGTGAGTGAAATATTCTTTTTGATTCTTGCACAAGGTCAGCAATTTTGAAGAGAGGGAGCAAGTCAATTACATCAACCCCAGTATTTGACTGGTACTTTATATTAGCAAACCAGAAGGGAGGAAAGGCAAAGTTGACTTCTGTGGAATTTAAACTCAGAACATAAATAGCTGGAAGAAATGCCACTAAGCATTTCATCTGATGATTCTGCCAGCTTGTTACCTAAACTCAACAATGAAATATAGTGACAAAGTGTAAGAGGGAAATCAAATACAAATGCACATATTCCATCATTGCTTTAATTAATAACCATTATGAAATATCAGATGTAACAGACATCTGAGAGTTTGTGTGTATGTATACACATGCACAGCTCCATCCTTATATATATATATATATATATCATCATGATCATCATCCTTTAACATCCATTGTCCATGCTGGCATGGGTTAGATAGTTTGACCAGAGCTGGCACCAGGTTCCAGTCTGATTTGGATTGGTTTCTATGGCTGGATGCCATTCCTAATGTAAACCACTTTGCAGTGTGTGCTGGATGCTTCTAATGTAGCACCAGCATGAGTATTTTTTACATGACACTGATATGCGTGTTTGTACATATCAGAATGAATTTGTATATTTGTTACACAAGACATGTTTGTATGATTCAGTGTATGCATACACAATGTAAGGTGCGTGAATGAATGTATGTGTGCATTATGCATTTCAACATTAGAACAGATCCATCTGTTTCTGTGAACATCAAAATTGGTATATGCTTTCGTGTGTGTGAGTAAGAGGTATGAGGTGTCAGCATATATATGTGTGTATATATATATATATATATATATTATATATATATATATGTAAAATGTATCTTAGTCTGTGATACGTGTGAAGTGTCAGTGACATGTAGAATGTATGCACAGTGTATCTATGATGTGTGTGTGTGTGTCTGATAGAACACTTTGAATGAAGTGATAAAATAAATCACAAAGATTAATTATTTTGAGACACCATCCACATGACAAAACAACAGTTAAGTTAGTGTTAACATATTTAATGTAATGAGCATCAAAAATGTAATTAGAAACAATTACGTGGTGAGGAAAACACAACATTAGCTCAATGACTAATATAGTTTTAATTATTCCAGCAAGTAAGGGATATAACTTCAGACATGTTTCAGTTTTATTAGATAGATTTCCACAGTATAACAGACGTCACCATACTTGCTGGTGTATTGTTGAGAGAATCACTAAGTAGATGTACAACAGTGTACACAAGGAGATGTGAAAATATTTAAATATTTAAAAAAATAATTCACTGAAGTTAATTACTCAGAGACGTCATCTGCATGAAAAAAACAATAGTTAAGTTAGTGTTAGCATATTTAATAAAGTGAGAATCCCCCAAAAAATCTAATTAGAATTATGCAGTGAAGAAATGACATCATTAGCTGAACGACTAATATTATTTTAATCATTTTGTTGAGTATGGGAGACAACTCCGGACATATTTCAGTATTATTAGACCTCATCAGTGAAGTGTACACTTCAGTCTATTTGCTGAAGCAGTGTTGAGAGTATCATTAGCAATGTCAACGGACAAATGGAGTGGACAAAAAAAATTTTTTTTAAAAAACAAAATTCAGGACATATATGAGTTTATAAAAAAAAGTAAAATAAATATAAACATTAAAAGAAAATTCAAATTTACAAAGACATCTACAGAAGTCATATCATTTTGCTCCTCTATTAAAAAAAAAAACAAAACCAAGTAACAAGGGAGCCTATAAATAATCATTTAACTTGCTAAAAATAGCAGCTAAATCTTCCACATAATCACTCATAACCATCTTAAAAAAGAAGGATGAGCTTGAAAAAAAGCGCAAAAAACCCAGGAATTTGACCTTAAGATGTCTGTTTAGATAATGAAAACAACAACAAAATAGCTGAATGCATCATTATGAAGCAATTACATAAAAAACTGAACGGAATCAATAGTTATAAGGTGGAAGGGTGAGCGGAAATTGTACAAATTTCTTACAATGATGATTGAATCCATGCATCTTTAAAGCAAGGGATTTTTTATTGAGCATGGTCTATAATGGCTACAATGAAATTTTAGGGGTTGTACTCATGAACCTTTGCAGCAGACTCTCTCAGACTGGTCAAAATTGATGCAGTTGGCAGTCAGCTTGATCCTCAGCAAGTTGACATCTGCAGAGAAATATGTTGCCAGGAAATTACAGAAGGTTGATAATCTGGGAAGAATAATTTGAAGGGCAGGGCTGGGGGGTGTGTGTGTGTGTGTGTGTGTGTGCAACGTGCAAGGCGAGGGTGGTGAGGCACAGTAAGAGGTAACAAAATGAGGATAGATGTGTTTGTCAGCAGGACTGGGTGGAGGTAGTATACCACTAATTAATTCAATAGAGCAAAGGCAGCTATAGTAATATCAGAGTAGGTAGAGAGAGAAGAAACAACAGGTTTATGTGCCAATGGAAGGCCCTACTGCAGTTAGTATCATGTGCTGGTCATATAAGACATGCTTAGTTTTTCCCCCAAAAACGTCTCAAAAAAAAAAAAAAAAAAAATCATCAGAGTCCTATAAGCAAAGCTGGGCCTTCATTACATGCTTTAATGCATTAAAAGTTTTTTCATGAATACACACTGATGAAATTAGGGTGCATCTATATGCCTGTGTCTTTTATGCCATCACATACAGAAAAACAAATTAATAACTTTTAACCTAAGCACAATGCCACAAATTTTGAATGAAGAGTACAGTCAAGTCAATCACCCCCACCTCCATGCTCAAATGGTACTAATTTTATTGACCTTGGAAGTATAGAAGGCAAAGTTGATCCTGGCAGAATTTGAACTAAGAATGTAACTAACTATGTACAGCAAGTGAAATTTTGCTCATCATTCTACTGTTACTGCCAACTCACTACTCTAATAATAAAAATATGATTTCTCATGCAAGCACAAGGTCAAAAACTGTTGTCGGAAAGCAAGTGTAGTTGATTTAATCAGAGTTTCAGTATATTACTGGTACTTATTCAATCAACTCTGGAAGGCTAAATGCAAAGACAACTCTGGCAGGATTTGAACTCATAACAGACAGAGAACAATGGATAATACAATAACAATATCTAACACTGGCACAAGGCCACAAAATATTTTTTTCAGAGGGAAGGCACAGTCAATTAAATCAACCCCAGTTTTTGACTGGTATTTATTTTATTGGCTCTTGGAAGGATAAAAGGCAAAATCGATCTTGGCAGGAATTGAACCAACAACATACACGTTAACAGAAAAATAATTTCTTACTTAAACAAAAGGCCACACATTTCAGTAAGAGGGGGAGAGGACAATGAATTAAAATCAATGCCAATAATAATAAGTTTCTAATATAGGCACAAAGCTAAGCATTTTGGATGAGAGATACAATTAATTAGCACCCGGTAATTAACTAGTAATTACTTAATCTACTCCTAAAGTAAGAAAGACTTTCTCAACAATACCAGGATTTCTACTTGGGATGTAACTAAATATTACAAGGTGTATTGTCCAGTGCTCTACCTATTTTGCCAGTCATTGTCCTTTGTTGTAATAATAATTTCAAATTTTGGCACAAGGCCAGCAATATCCGGGGAGGGGATAAGTCAATTACATGAACCCCAGTGTTCAACTGGTACTTATTTTATTGACCCTGAAAGGCAAAGTCAACCTCAGCGAAATTTGAACCCAGAACATAAAGACAGACAAAATGCTTAGCAGCATTTTGCCTGGCGTACTAAAGATTCTGCCAGTTTGCCGCCTTAGATAATAATAATAATAATAATGATAATTAAAGGAAATATAACAATATCTGTTTCAACACAGGATTTCACATCAGGAATCTTGCAAAACAAATAATAACAATAATAATAATTCTTTCTACTGTAAGCACAAGGCCAGAAATTAGGGGGAAGGGTGGTAGTTGATTACTTTGACCTCAGTGCTTAACTGGTACTTTATTTCATTGACCCCCCCCCCCCCCCCCAAGGATTAAAGGCAAAGTTGACCCTGACAGCATTTGGACCCAGATGATAAAGAGCCAGAAGAAATGCACTAAGACTTTGTCTGATGGGTTAACAATTCTTATTTCTTTACTGCCCACAAGGGGCTACACACAGAGGGGACAAGCAAACGGATCAAGTCGATTATATCGACCCCAGTGCGTAACTGGTACTTATTTAAAGGATGACAGGCAAAGTCAACCTCGGTGGAATTTGAACTCAGAACGTAGCGGCAGACGAAATACCACTAAGCATTTCGCCCGGTGTGCTAACGATTCTGCCAGCTCACCGCCTGATGGGTTAACAATTCTGCCAGCTTACCACCCGAGTAATAATAATAATTCCTTCTAATTTTGGCACAGCCAGGAATTTCGGAGTGGAGTGGGGGTGGGGGTGGGGGGTAAGTCAATTGCACTGACTCCCAACACTAAACTGGCACTTTATTTTATCAAGCTTGAAAGAATGAGTGGCAAAGTTCACCTCGGCAGGATTTGAGCTAAGAATGTGGAGAGCTGGAAGAAATGCTGCTAAGTATTTCATCTAACATGCTAATGATTCTGCCAGCTCCACCACCTTAATAGTAATGATAATATCATTTGTAACATAAGCACAAGGCCACTAAATATAAAGATAGGTTATATTCTTTGAGATCAACTTGAGTACTCAGCTGGTACATATTTTATCAACCGCAGATGGTTGGAAGGCAAAGTTAATCTCAGAATATAAATGGATCTAATTTAAATGTAAGGCATATATATTTTTCATTTGGCAATCTACTGATTTTGCCAGGTACTGCCCTTTTCAGTAATAATAATGATTACAATGATAATGGTTTTAAACTGGGAAATGCACAGAGGAGACTGGTGCTAGAACAGAGACTGACAAAAAAAAATAAACAAAATAGAAACAAAAGTCTACTGTTATAACAGTTACCTAATTTATAGTCGGAATTGATTAAATAATAACCATTTTCAGCTAAATACCTTTTTAAATAAAAGGTTATATATATATATATATATATATATATATATATATTCATTTTTGTAATTGGAACAAATTAGATTTTGGAAATATTAAAAAAAGTACAAGATTTTTGCCTTTTACAAATAATAACAAGAACAATTGTAGAGCATTAAAAATAAAATCTAAAAATATTTTTTATAGTTTTTTTTGTGTAATGTTGTAGGTATATTATGACAGGTACATACCGATGTGTGTGTGTGTGTGTGTGTGTGTGTGTGTGTGTGTGTGTGTGTGTGAGAGAGTGAGTGTTTATATATATAAGTATATATTTCTATTTATTTATCTATATATATATAATGTAAAATTGGTGTGTACCTGTGTGTGTGTGTATATATATATATATATATACACACACATACACAGTTAGCCTGAATTTCACATTGCTTATTATTTGAACAAGGGTAGTGTGACACTATGTAAGCAGAAATATTCATAAATACACATCAAAATACAATTAGTCAGTGAAATATGATTGGTTATCAAAAAAAAAAAAAAGAAAAAGAAAAGATATTTGGAAAATGCATCACACCTTCAGCTATTTACATGCCAAAAAATATATTTTCATATTAAGTGCAAAACAAACAAAAACAAGAAAATGGCTATTGTATATGTAATTTTGGTATTGCTGAGAAAGTGAATAGTTTTTTTTCTTTTCTTTTTTTCAATGAGCAATCATCTTCAAGGGTATGTATGGTAAACCAATTATGTAGGGTAAAAGTATTTTAATCAGTTGGTATTTGGAAATTCCTTAATAAATATCAATGGAAGTGTGTGCAAGAATTCATTAATTCTGATCTTTCGTTAAAAACCACAAATGGTTAATCATATATCATGTGGTTACAAATACATCTGCTTATTTATAGCCACATGGCTTCCCTTCTTTTATTCAAATAATCAGCAATGATTCAAGAGACTCCAGCATCTAATAAAATATTCACTCTTCTTTATATGTAAGCAGTTCTTTGTAATCATAAAAATTCATCAATCTGTGTGTGTGTATCTGTATATGTTTGGTTTTATGCCAAGTTATAATAAAAACAATTTAACATTAAACTGAAGAATCATTAATTACTCTTCTGTAGAGTACATATTACATTTTTACAAGGAGAGTAACAGTAAATTAAAGGTTCAGCCTGGTGGTAGCTTTTGTTGGTCTGTTCAACAAAAAGTAGCAGCCTAAAATTTTGAAGTCAGTCACCCTTCTTGTAAAAGTATGACACACACACACGTTTATCTCTTCATAGATATATAAATAAACATTACAGATGACTATATGAATTCATTCATTCTATATAATTTTCTTGGTATAGCCTTGCTCTTAAAAAGACTTTGGGGTTTGTAGTTCCTAAAAGAGAACATGTGAGTTCAATAACCAAAGTGTGGTCCTAGCTGCTTCCTAAGCCTAATGGGACCACTACAGTTATGGATCATGTTCATACTCATCTAGGTCTAATTTTCAGCTTTTAATGGGTAGGACATCTTGTTAGAATTATTACTCTATCTATATATACACACACACACACACGTATATATATGTGTAACTTTTAATATATATGTGCACTAGCATATACAGAAACTCTGAATAAGAACTGACTTGGACTGTAACATCTTGTCTAACCCATGCCAGCATAGAGGCATGAAGAATGGACATGAAATGGTGATAATGATATACATCTGGGAATATGTATGTGTGCATGTAAAAATACACACACACATATATATATGTATATAAATATATATATCTCATAATAAATTCATGAGTTACTGTCACATTATACTTTTGTCTATTTAAGGCAAGCAAGACAGGCAGAATTCATTCATCACCAAGCTACACTTAGACAAATTAGGAATTAAAAGTTGTGCACTGCATGTAATTTCAATACTCAACTGTGCACAATATGCTAGACATGGTGTCCTTTGAGCAAGCTACAGAACTCGGTTTGTTTCAGTCTGCTGGTCTAGCAAGAGATTCTATTCTTTCATTCCCAGGTGAATGACTGGTGTTAGTAAAAGCATCTGTCTATAAAGAGAACTGCATAAACATAAAAAAAAAACAAAAAAACATTCTAAATCTGCAAAACCAATACTATAATAATTCACTTATTTGAGCTTGGCAAAATCAGTTACACCCACTCCTTTTCTTTCACCTGTTGTCATAAATTTGAGAGGAAATTTTACATCAACACCTCGATGTAAACATATGCTCTCTTTCCATTTTCAGCCATGGATGATATAATTTCTGAGGAAAATTCTTTACATTCATGCTGCTTAAGAACTTAGACTTATTACTGAAAAATTAGACCTCACTTTCCATTAACACTAGAAATCTGAAAGGAAGTTCTTAAGACTCATACAGTCTGAGAATTTATTCCAAGGATCAGGTCTCACTTTGCTTGATCACTTTTAGTAATTGTCACTATACACTTAGGCAAAATTCTTTGACATTCCTACACTCACACAACTTGAGAATTGACAAATTATCTTAAAAGTTAGGTATTGCCATGCACATATCACAATAAATTTGAGGAGAAATTCATTTGGTCATACTGCTTCAGAATAAAACTCGTTAATCAAAGAAAAATAAAAAGCTTTGCTTCAACAACTGCTGCTATTATTTAAGATGAAATTCTCACATTTCTTCAGAATTTCATGAGAGAAAAATAATACATTATCAAAGAAGGGGAGAAAATTATGAGTTAAAAAGAGAAGCAGGGAGAGGGCAGTTGAAAGCAAAAACTATTCTTGCATATCATCATGCTGCTTGCAGAAACCTTTCTTAAAATCTAAATTGTTCAGTAATGTTGATTCCCCCCCCCCCCACCACCACTTCTTTTGTTCAGTGTCTACCACTGAGAAAATTCAATTTAATTCAAATTATTGTCTTAGCAGTAAAAACATGAAACAAAAACAAATTACAATTTGAACTGCTATCTACTTTTTTGTTGTATTAGTATATAATGATAATAAACAGAATTAATTTTTTTGCACTTGAGTACACTAAGCAAAATGAAAACAATAGTAATAATAATAATCCTTTCTACTAAAGGCACAAGGCCAGAAATCTTTTGGGGGAGGGGGCTAACCAATTACATCAACCCAGTGTTTTACTAGTACTTAATTTATCAACCCCAAAAGGATGAAAGGCAAAGCTGACCTTAATAATAACAAGAGCACTCTGAGAATGCAAACCTCCACCAAGACAACACCAACATCTTCTCAACGATTAGCCGGAGATGATTTTTAAAATGAGAATATCTGAAGTAAACTCGACTGCTCTCACAAACGAGAATACTAAAAATGAACCCGACTGCTCTCAAAAATTGAGTAAAAGAACAGGAAAAATAATCCAGAATCCTTGTCCGGTACCAGATTGATCCCAAAATCTAATCAGTTCATGCCAGTCATGAGGCCAAACATCCCTGAAAGTTTCATCTGAATCCATTCAGTGGTTCTTGAGATATCTTGTCCACAGACAAACAAACAAACACACAAACAATGACTGAAAACAATCCTTCTGCCTTCACTAAGGCAGAGGTAATAATGATTTCAAATTTTGACACAAGGCCAGCAATTTCGGAGAATGAGTAAGTCCATTACATTGACCCTAGTGATCAAATGGTACTTATTTTATCAACCCCGAAAGGATGAAAGGCAAAGTTGACCTCAGCAGAATTTGCACTCAGAATGTAAACACAAACAAAATGCTGCTAAGCATTTTACCTGGCATGCTAACAATTCTACCAGCTTATTGCCTTAATAATAATAATAATGATTATGATTTCTGATTTAGGTCCAAGGCAATCAATTCTGAAGGGAGGCAGAGTTAGTCAACCACAGCACTTGACTAGTACTTTATTTTATCAACCCCCTAAAGATGAAAGGCAGAGTTGACCTTGGCAAGATTTGAACTCAGAATGTAAAGAGCTGGAACAAATACCAGTATGATTTCAATGCTCTAATGAACAATTATTTCTAATTTGGGTAGAAGGTCAACAAGTCTGAAAGGAGACTGGTAGTTGATACCAACTCCATTATTTCATTGGTACTTTAAAGCATTTTTCTTGAAGTTCTGACGATTCTGCCAATTCAGCATCCTTAATATTTGTTCCTAATTTAGGCCTGAGGGGCCAGTAATTTTGAGGGGAAGGAATAATTGATACTCTCAACTCAAGCACTTATTTTATCGACTTCAGAGGGATGAAAGCGAAGTTGACTCAGAAAGACAAGGTATTTTCTCTAAAGCGCTAATGCTTCTACCAGCAGCAGTTCGCTGCTTATTATTATTATTATTATCATTATTATTATTATTATTATCAAAAATAATGACGGCAACAATAACAATTGTTGTTTTTAACATAGAAGCAAGGCCTAAAATCTGGGAAGGGGTTAGACTTCAGTACTTGACCGGTACTTTATTTTATCAATTCTGGAGAGACAAACAGCAAAGTTGACCTTAGCATGATTTGAACTTAGACCATAAAGGTCGGAAGAAATAACAAATATTTTTTCCTGACACTCACAATTCTGCTAGCACACCTATAATAATGAAAATAAAAACAATAATAATTCTTTCTAAAATAGGTACAATTTTGGGGGGCAGGGGACTAGTCAACAACATTAACCCCTGTGCTCAACTGGTACTTCTGAAATGATGACAGGTGGAATTTGAACTCAGAATGTAAAGCCTGAAAATATGCCACAAAGCAGTTTGTCTGGCATGGTAACAAATGTTTCTGATGTGGGTACAAGGCTTGAAATTTAAGGAAGGGAATGAGTTGATTCAATCAATCCCAGTACTTTACTAACAGGTAATTGCTTAATTGACTGCTTTGGATAAAAAGCAAAGCTGACCTCAGTGGTACCAACTTAGTACATATATAATAATGAAGAAAATTATAAATCATTTTCCCTGATTATCAACCAGGATCAATGGATCAATAATCAATCAATTAAGCCCTTCTTCCAACCAGGTTTACAAATGGAAACAGTTAATACATGAATCTAAAAAAAAAAAAAAATGATAAATATTTTTTGGAGGTGAAAATAACCATATTGAAAACACAGCAACCTGATTGTCAAAGAGAAGAAAGTGTACAGTGTTGGGTTGCTTAATACAGTTCAAAAGAAGGTTGGAGAGAAACCACTGTCTTTTAGACAGAATAATTGTTTCAAAAAAGGCAGATGTGAAATGTGTGTGGTGGTGGTGATGATGACAATGATGGTAATGATGCAAGAGAGAGAGAGAGAGAGAGAAACACCTATGTCTAATGTCTAAAGACTTATACACAGAAAGCTGTATCATTATAACCATGTCTACTCTGAAGATGTAAACGAAATCCAGTAACTGCAAAATCTTGAGATAGATTTAACTTCCCAACTATCTTCCTTGACTGACTTTAGGTCAAGGAATCTGCAGTGAAAAGGCTGTAAAATCTGATGGCCCTTTCACTTAAATGTTATTTCTTTAGTCAACTATTTTAAAACAAATTAAGACTGATTTAGTGAATGTTTAATAAATTTACTTATTATTATTATGACTAGGCTTAATTTAACCCTTTTAATACCAACCTGCCTGAGACTGCCCTCGGTTCTATGATACTAATTTCCTGATTTAAAATTATCTAAAAACCAAATTTCATGATCATTTTTGTTCTAAATATCAGATTGATAATAGAGTTAGTTTAATAAATTCTTCATTATTTTCAAACTAATCAAAACAAAGGCAGTGTATTTCAACAGAAATATGGTAACAAAAGCACAAAAGGGTTAAAGTTTGTGAATATGAAAATAAACTATAGACATTTTCCAGTATATGTTTATAATTTTCAGCATGCAGTGTTAGGAATCCTGGTTAATTGACATATAGCGTTTCAAGAAAAATACAATGTTTTTTTAAAACTAGAGATTTCCCCCATTCCTGAACTAAATTATAGTACAGCATAGGGACATCACCTATACCCAAGGAATATCTTTGTTTTAAGTGAAAAAAATTTAACTTTGAATACAATTCACTCATACTTGTACATTCATATACTGACTTGCATGGCTGAAAAACAAGATGGCAAGATTAGAAATCAAATGCCAGTGGCACCAACTCGGCATCATCACACATGTTAAAATGCTGAACCAAAATCAAACTCACTATATCAGCTTCTGAAGAATTTTAATAACCTCTCATCTAAACAGTTTCTTTAAAAAAACAACTTGTGTAGGTATGGGTGTGCACATATATGTGTTTGTAAGTGTATATATATATATATATATATTAAAAAAAAGTTGAAGTCTGTTTCAAGGTAACAGGCTCATTTGGCCGGAGCTTACTCCAGTTTCTAAGGCTTTTAAGCAATTGAGAGCACAAGACTTTTCCTTAAATAGGATCCCAGCCCACCAGTGAGTTAATCAACAGCTGCTGCTGCTATTATAGGCTACAGCAATGGGAGATGAAGGGCCTTGCTCATGGACACAATACATCATCCAGCCCAAGAACTGAACTCCTGACTTCATGATTCTAAGCCCAAAGCTGTACGCACTAGGCCACATGCCTTCAAATACACACACATATGATCTTTTCTACTCTAGGCACAAGGCCCAAAATTTGGGAGGGATCAATTAGATCAACCCCAGTACGCAACTGGTACTTAACTTATCGACCCCGAAAAACATGAATGCAAAGTTGACCTCAGCGTAGTTTGAACTCAGAACATAAAGACAGGCGAAATACCACTTAGCATTTCGCCTGGCATGCTAACGTTTCTGATAGCTCACCACCTTAATACACACATATAATGTATGCACACTGTATTTATTTGTATATGTGTATAAATACATGCATGTGTGTGTATATATATTTAATCAGCAAATGTTACAGAGTGACTCAAGGGCCAATGCATGAAACTCTCAGCCTTTGAGTTACTCTGCAACTTCTGCAAATCAAATATAGTTTAATATATATATATACATACACACACACACACACACACACACACACAAACACATTTTGAGTTCTATTTTCCTGTTTGTTTCACCAGACCTATAGATATAATCTAACATTATCTCATCCTATATATATATAATAAGATGTACATACATACACACATATACATTAAAATTAGAAGAGGAAAAAGAAAATGTGCTCTCCCATAGGACTCCAACTAATTGATCTTGATTAGTGATTAATAATTAACATAAATAATTTATATAAAAATTTTTTTAGAATTAAAAGCAATTATACACAAGAGAACTGAATACTAATTTGCAGAGTACTATATATTTTATCAACAGCTGGTTAATCTGCTTTTACATCACGGCTATTAGTTTAGCACTAAAATAGCTGTTCAATGGTGTGGAGTGAGATCAAATCCTCACCTCTAATCCTTTGTCACACTTTTTTTACTCTAGTGCACTTGCCTACCTCCTCACCCAGCCTTTCTGTTCTTCTAACTGTATTCTCTTACGCATATTCACCTTGGACCTAAAGGGTATATATATCCTCACCATCTCACTATCTCTTTCCAGCTGGGAAAGCCATGTATCCTCCTCTTCAATAAAACATTTGTTCACATCTATCATACTTTCACATCCTTCAAAACTTATACCCCAACCAGTTGAAGAGCCTTATCTTGTGAGGACTAGATTACCTCACTAATGCTGGTGCCACAAGAAAATAATTTAAAAAAAACACCCAGTACATTCTATAAAGAACTGGCTTTAGGAAGGACATTCTGCCATAGTAACCATGCCAAAGCAGACATTGGAGCTCAGCACAGTCCTCTGGCTTGTCATTTCCTCATGGACTGTCAAATAAATGCCAGCATGGAAAAGGGGATGTTAAATGATGATGATTTAGAATAATACAATCTACATTACCTGAAGTAAAGCAAACAGTTGTAATGTAAACATGAATTATCCAGCTATTAATAATAATAATTCTGTGAGAATTTGTGTTTATATGTATCTTTTGCCAGTTGGATGTTGCTTACTGTTAGTCAAAAAAAATAAATAAATAAATAAAAGCATTATCCTTAGCCAAATGTTGCTTCCACTGCATTAAAACAGACAACTGCAAATGTGCTTATGCATATTTTTTTTAATTTCAAAACCTGATCTTCATATTTTATTTTAGTCAGTATGTATATATATATATATAGATATATATATATATATATTCACATATATCTTATGTGTGTGTATATATTTATATATGAAAGTAGAAGCTTCTCAACATTGTTTCATGAATATCAAAATATCAGTCATGTGATAAGTAATATAAATAAACAATGAAAGTCAGTTTGAGCTTCAAATATAAACTCTGATTTATGTATTGAGTACTAGATCTCAAATGTGTGTGTGTGTGTATAAGAGAGAGAGAGAGAGAGAGAAACAGAAATAGTGAGACAGTAAAAATAAAATCATGGTCAAATAAGTAAAGTAAATAAATATATATATATATATGTATATACATACATATATGTATATAAATACATTATATATACATATACGACTCATACAATTTTAAATTATGGTCCATGATCAAATTAACCAATATATGTATTGGTTAATACAATCAGTGAGAAGACTTCACTCTTCACTGCATTTTTTTTTTTATTTATTTTAAATTTCAAGATCATCTCCACTACCTTTTTTCACCAATTAAATCATTATGCTAATGATATTTCTTCACTAATGGTGAAATTTTAGTGAATTAAAATTTCTGAGTACGTTAGCAATGACTTTACTATTATACAGATATAATAAAGTTAGTGTTAACATATTTAATGCAAAAAGTATTAGGAAGCTATTAAGGAAAAAAAAAATTATGTATACAGTTTCATTTTTAGGGATCTTTTTTTAAACAATGATTGTCAGAGGAGGGAGGCTTGTTTAAAGCCATTGAAACTGATGGGGAGTGGAGAAAAGGCAGCTAGATACCATAACTGAGGAATGACTACATTAGAGTATTTGGGTTGCATAAGCTGTGGAAGCAAGCAAAAACTGGAAAAAAAAACAACTTTTTCTCAAATGTTTTAACTGATAGTTTCCTTTGCAACTTCAATGTCTTGGATTGTGTTGTGTGCATGTTTCACTTAAGATTTTAACAGTTAGAACCACCACATATAATAGTGCAGCTAAGTAACTTTTACTGGCGTTTCACAGAGGAAGAACAATCATGAATTGAAAGAAAATATAATGTTGTGTTATGCATCACATTTGAATTGTTAATACAAACATAAATGTATTAGTTTTCCTTTTCACTTTTACAAAACACATTCACAGAAAGTTTTGTTGTTGAACACAGGCAAGAACTTTTGTAGATCATGTCAGAGGAACAGCCACAAGGGAGATAATCGTCAGCCAGTTGAAGATGGTGATAGTTCCTTCAAGTCTGGATTCTGATGTGCCGTTGGTCTTTTTTAAAAACCAGTGGCATTAGGTAGATGAGTAATGAATTCTCCCAACCCACGCTAGACAAAATAATGACTTATCAAATGTAAAACAACACCCAGACGTTTCAGTAACTATCTTTGGCAGTTACATAAACTGATCATCACAGCATTAAGTGTATTGTTTAAATTCACAACAAAAGCACATGAAATAGATTTATAATCAATGCATCTAAGCTGGCAGAGTAACAAGCTCTACAGTATACTATGACCATTGTCAAGATGCATATCTCTTGCTGCGATATTCCTTCTAGCAGCAGTGGCTGGATACAGCTGTAATAACAGCTGAGTATCTTATTAGTTTCCAATCTTAAATCTCTCCAGTATACTGTAAATTCTATAATCAAATTAAATCCTACCCATTAAAGTGAAGGGTTTTTTCAAAACTTTCAATCTCCAGTACATTGCAATGATTTCCAGTAATATCAATCTATCTATCTATCTATATATATATATATATATATATATATATATATATATAGATATAGGTGTGGCTGTGTGGTAAGAAGTTTGCTTCCTAACCACATGGTTCTAGGTTCAGCCCTACACCGCATGGCACCTTGGGCAAATGTCTTCTATTATAGCCTCAGGCCAACCAATGCCTTGTGAGTAGATTTGGTAGAAGGAAACTGAAAGAAGACCATCATATATATGTGTGTGTGTGTGTCTTTGTCCTCACATCACTATTTGACAACCAGTGTTAGTGTGTTTACATCCCCATAACTCAGTGGTTTGGCAAAGGAGACTGATAGAATAAATACTAAGATTGTTTGACTAAAACACTTCAAGGTGGTTCTCCAGCATGGTCAGTCAAATGACTGAAACAAGCAAAAGAATAAAAGAATATACAGTATGGCTGAACAGTTGAGAATTTTGTAACCATGAGGTCCTGGGTTCAATTCCAACATATGGCATTTGGGCAAGTGATATTTTCTAGTCTCGGGTCAACCCCATAATATGTGAGTGAAGGTGGATAGGCAGAAACTGAATTGAAGCCTGTTGAAATGATTGAATCTGTAATTCACAGGTACAGCCTTATAACAGATGGTGTCATGCAAAATCTGCCAGAGAATTACATTTAGGACACATGTTTTGGTGGAATACTCAGCCACTTACACACCAACTCAATAAGCAGGTAATGTAGTCAATTAAACAACTGAAGCCCCATTATCAAAACTGACAGAGAGCCAGCCAGCCAGCCATATACAATTGCATGCTAAAAATAGCAACCAACAGCTTTAAATACACCGAAGTGTCTTAAAAATAAGGAACACATTGGATAATGTAGTCCCTAATATACAGAGAGAGAGAGAGGATGGGCACAGCTGGAAAATATTTGATTATATGTCTATTTGGTCAGGGCTGACCTGGGGCTGCCTAAACAAGGCAACGAAAATGGCCAGTTGCTCTAAATTGATGGAAAAATAGGACATTCTATTTCTAAACCATTCCTTGGGGGGATATGTTGCACCTTGTGTGTGTGTGTGTGTCTTTGAATTTTTTCGTGGTTATGTGCCACACTTCAGATTAAATGAGTTTGATTTTGGTAAGATTTAATATGTGTCTGTGTATATACATGTGTGTTTGTATGTGTGTATGTGTGTTAAAACATCATCACATTTAACTCAAAGAAATTCAAATGTCTCCTAACTCACACTCATACACACAGACACACTCCAGCCCGAGTAAAAATTCATTATTAAAAGTGTTTTGATTTTCTTCCCCAACAAAAGATTGAATTCCAATATCAATTTCGTAATTTCAATACACACACAAACATACATATATATATATATATATATATATATGCACGTTTACACACATTAAAATACATTAAACTGCATACAGAGGAGAACAAAATAACATTAGAAAGAGAGAGAGGGGACTGGTGAAATTGCAGAGAAACAAGTTAACCTAACAATTAGTAGACAGGTACACCCATATATATATATATATATATATATATATATATATATATATATAACATCTGAAAAATCACTCAAATGCATTATCACAAAAATAACTTTTCAGCTGAAGTGCAAGTCAAAAATAATATTTCAATGAGTGCACTGATATGAGAGAAATACTAAGCCACAAAAACCTGGAACTATATATATATATATATATATATATATATATATATATATATATATATATACACACACACACATGCATGTGATTGAGGGCTGTGCATATTGTGTGCTGTGTACTACACACATACAAACATTAGTAGGATCTGCAGTAGTATACTGTACATATGTGAATACATGTACTATTGTTGCAACATGCACAGATATGTATGCATGTATGCTGGACAGGAGACACATGTATATTATCCAGGTATACAGAAATGTTATTTGGGTTGAAGGAGGCATGGTGGTGGTATGCTCGTTTCTGGGCTGGGTATACACATGTATATGTTGGGTTAGGCAACTATATGCATGTTTGAGAATGCTCATAACAGAGAAACGACTTGTGAGAATGCAAACGTGCGTGTGTCTGCATGTGTGTGTGAGTGCAAGAGGAGAGTACAAATACCTGGGTAAACAGATGTACACATGTTTAGCAAAAAGGAAAGGGGTATCAAATAGGCAGGCTGGGGAACATTCATATATATATATATATATATATATATATATATATATATATATATATATATATATGTATATATATATATAAGGTGTTGAAGTGCTGTGTATAACAAGTGGAAATTATAAGTGTATGCATCATAAGTGTATTTAAATAGAACAAAAAAAAAAAAGAACCCCACTTCATATGCAAATCAATAATAATAATAATCTTTTCTACTCTAGGCACAAGGCCTGAAATTTTTGGGGCGGGGACCAGTTGATTAGCTCGACCCCAGTATGCAACTGGTACTTAATTTATCGACCCCAAAAGGATGGAAGGCAAAGTCGACCTCGGCAGAATTTGAACTCAGAACGTAAAGACAGACGAAATACCGCTAAGCATTTCGCCCAGCATGTTAACGTTTCTGCCAGCTCACTGCCTTAATAATAATCATATTAAAGTTGAAACAAAAATAGATTAGCCAAATATAACTTCAATTATAACATGAAAAAAAAACAGTCACTCATTTTTTTTTTTAACTCTCATTTCTTTTTTTCTTTTAACTTTACCTTACTTAAAAAAAATTTCTTTTTTTTTTTTTTATCATTACTGGAATATTTTAACAATTTAGAAAAAGAGATTGTCCAATTTTGTATTTTCCATCATTGCTGTATTTGCATATAATATTACCACTTTAGACGTTGGTGGATATCTGTGTATCACACCAGTAAGTTTCAGAGAGGCTCAGAGCAGTTCAATCTGTTGTGAAATATTCAGGTTTCCATTATAGGGCAAGCAGTTGGGGGTTGTACAACTACCAGTGTATTACAAGCTGTAGGTGGCAGTGTCTCTGCAGCAAGATTAGTTTGAAGGCCTGTTTTGGAAGGTTCAGAATAAGCTATCGCTGTGGCAGCAGCATTCGGGGGCATACTGGTCTGGTTTGCAGTGGTAGAGGCAGCTACTATCACAGTGGGCGGCTCAAGCCATTTTCTGGCTGTCACCAAAGCTGATAACCGGGTCCTGGCTTGCGACTGTAAATAGGTTGCTCCCCTTTGCAGCAACAGCTGCTGGTGTTGTACATGGCAACATTGGGCATATGGCTTTCCACAGTTGCTGCAGTGCAACATAGAGCCATCAGTTGTAGTGGTGGTGGCTAGTCTGGGTTGATTGAATTGCATATTATTATCTGTTGCAAGAAGTGCCTCATTGTGAGAGTTTTCGTCTCCATTAGTATTCTGAAAAGTGTTGTTAGCAGCTGCTGTAATAATGTTGTAGGTAAACTGTTTACCATTTCCCATGGCAACGTCACTGTTAGTGTTGGTGTTGTTATTGTTAGTACTGAAAACAAATTCTTTGTGGCTGTCATCAATTGAACTTTTCATGACACAACTATTCTTCTCAGCATTATTGTTGTTGTTATTGTTGCTGACAACAGTAGTTGGATTGATGGCAACAGAAGGAGGAGGAGGAGGAGGAGGATTAAAGTTTTGGAATGAAGCTTTCTCACCTGTGTGAATGCGTTTATGTTCTAACAGTGTGCTGCTTCGAACAAACCGTTTGCTGCAATATTCACAGCAGTACGGCTTAATTCCTGAGTGACTGCGTATGTGTACTTGTAGATTGCTTCTGCGAGAAAAGCTTTTGCCACACAACGAACAGCTGAAGGGCTTTTCTCCAGTGTGGGTTCTTTGATGAACATGCAGGTTGCTTCTTCGAGAAAAACTCTCCCCACATACATCACAATGGAATCGTTTTTCTCCTGTATGTGAGCGGCGATGTTTCTGAAGAGCGAAAGGCCGTGTGAACCGGCACCCGCATATTTCACAGTGATATGGTGCTTCACGTGTGTGGTCTCTTGCATGTTTCTGCAAAGTGTATCGACGCGTAAACTTCTTCCCACAAACGTCACAGGGAAACGGTTTCTCGCCAGAATGCGTGCGATGGTGTTGGAGTAATGTGCTCCGCCGTGAAAAGTTGTCCCTACAGATATCACACTGGAACGGTTTGTCACCGGCATGTGTTCGCTTGTGTTCATGCAAAGTACTGCTGCGCGAGAAATTACGACCACAAATATCACAAGCAAATGGTTTTTCACCCGTGTGGCAGCGACGATGCTTTTGTAGTGTGTATGGTCGTGTAAATCCTTTTGAACAGATCTCACAATGGAACGGTTTCTCACCAGTGTGAGTTCGTTTATGTTGCAACATAGTACTGCGACGTGAAAAACTTTCTCCACACAAGTCACAAGGAAATGGTTTCGGTGACAAGTTTTTATCCATAATTTTTAATGGTCAAATTCTAGACAGCAACTAATAACAATTGGTATTTTAAAAGAAACAAATTAGTATGTATATTTAACTGTTAGTGGATTGTCCTTTCTCTTTACATACATATACTTATATATACACATACACACCCATACATGTGTAAGTATGTGTGTGTGTGTGTATATATAAATATATATTTTAATTTTAACTTATAAATTTGATTTCATTGTCTGTAATAACTTCATCTTTTGAATTTAGATTCTCCAAAATCAGTTTTAATTTTTGAAAACAAAAATATTTTGAAAACAATGCTTACAGCTGCTCCTCCCATTTGAAAAATGCAATCAAATTTGTTTTCAAGACATATCAAGAATTAAAAGGCTGATAGAATTCCATAGTCAATATTCATTTATCCAATAACCTATCACTTGGGTAGAATCTGAAGGCAATATACTTTGGTAATGTCTTTTTCCTTTTCTTAACAGCATTAGTTTTCAAAGACATAGCAGAATAGTATAAAATCATAACCAGTTTTTATTTTCTGCAAGTCTGCCAAATAATTTTCAGCAGATATATTTATGCATTTACATCAAGAAATTATCTTTCAAAAATTCAAAAGTGAAGAATTCTTGTCAAAAACAGCAGCTGCTTGTTGTATTCCATCATCTAAAAATAAAGAAAAATAAAATCTATCTAAATTTTGATATTTATAATATGAAAGATAAAAACAATAAAAAAAAACTCATGAATAAAGTAAGACTTTGACCCTGTATTGTCTCCCAGTTGTAACAATCTTCAATGTAATAGACATCTTTCTGAAAGAGCTTGTGGAAAACAACAAAGTTTGTTTAGCATCTGTTTTTTTCCATAACGGCATCATTTAGATTTGAGGCAAAGTTTTACAGCTGAATGCTCAGATTCTTCATCAACCAAATTTACTCACAAGATATTGGTCAAGATAGGACTATAGCAGAAGACACTTAGCAAAGGTGTTGCACAGTGAGGCTGAACCCAAAACCACATGGCTACAAAGCAAATTTCTTACTCACAAAGCCACACAATTGCATTTTTTGTCCCCACATTCTAAAGAACTTTTAAGCCATTTGCTGGATCCTATTGAGAAGCAGTACATATAAAGAGGTACAGATATGGCTGTGTGGTTAAGAAATCTGCTTCACAACCTAATTCCAGGTTCAATACCTCTGCAAGGCACTAAAAGCAAATAACACCAAACATATCTTGAGTGGGATTTGGTAGAAGGAAATTGTATAAAAGACCTTCATACATGTGTGCGTGTGTGTGTGTGTGTGTGTGTGTGTGTGTGCGTGTGTGTGTGTGTATGGTCATGTTGAATATGTGGAGAAGAAGTAGACAGGGACACTTTAGAGAGTACATGGTGTGATCTATGGGTGCACAAGAGGTGAACTGAGTTCACAGGCAGGTTGATGGTGAACAACAGGTTTGCATGTGGCAGACAAACAGGAGTAGTTAGCAATCAGAGCAAAAATAAAATACATTCTTTCAAATTCTTGGAAGGCTTGATACAAGTAGCTGATAGCAGCTGTTACCTAAGTGACCAAATCCCCAGTAGAATGCGTGTCCTGAAAGTGGAAAAATTTCTCTGAAGGCAACAAAAAGGATTCTCTCTTCCACTGAGTAATATATTATATGCAACTTGTGCACAAAGTGCAATGCAGCATGGTAACCAAAATATGGTCAGTGAATGTGAAGGATATATGAAGACTGGAAAGAAATGAAGCAAGCATGCTCTGCTGAATGTGCATGAATGACAAAGTACAGATGATTTAAGAGAAAAAGTGGGTATAAGAGGAATTGAATGTAGTCATCATCAAAATTTAATGTCCGTTTTCTATGCTGGCATGGGTTGGACAACTTGACAGAAACTGGCAAGGCCAGGGGCTGCACCAGGTTCCACAGTCTGTTTTGGCTTTGGTTTCTATGGCTGGATGTGCTTCCTAATGCCAACCGCTTTACAGAGTGTACTGGGTGCTTTTTACATGGCACCAGAACCAACACCAATGCTTTTAATGAGGTACGTTGGTTTTAGGATCTTGAGAAAACAATGTGTTGGTTTGGACATGTCATGTATAAGAATGATGGCACATACATGTAGAGGAACATGTTTGCACATAGTGGGGGGGGGGGAGAAAGAAGTTGAGAACAAGAGAAATATTAAAATGCTTGATGTGAAATAAGTCAGCATTGAACCAGTAACATCAAATAGGCAATGCCAAAACATCTCATACCCATATTGCCAATATCACTGAATCCTGCTAATACTCACAGCAAATTAAGATGTACAATACTTCAACTGGGAACTGCCAAATCTAAAAGGGAATCCAGAAGTTACAAAGAAATAATGACCAACATGGTTTAACTTTTGTAGCTGGAGTAATGTTATATTTGTAGCATTCCACACAATTGCTTATTATGAGAATAAAACGTACTTGCCTTTCCATCCGGAAAGCAGTGGAGAACCCTGATACACAGTAATATTACAGATGTCTAAGGATTTGAACTTATTCCTGATATTAAATTACCTACTCTATAGTCTATTGATCATGACCCCAATTTACTCAGCTAAAAAAATTAATTACTATTTTGGACTTATTTAATTATTGTAAAAACAACAATTATTCAACTCATATTGCATGGTTAAGAAGTATGCTTTGTAACCACGTTTCTGGGTTCAGTCCAACTGTATAGCATTTTAGGTATCTTCTATAATAGGCCTGGGTCAACTAATGCTCTGTAAGAATTTGGTGAATGGAAACTTTATGGAAACTTGTTGTGTATATATGTGTGTGTTTGTTCCCCATCATTGCTTGACAATTGTTGTTAGTTAGTTTATGTCCACGTTACTTAGCAGTTTGGTAGTACCAGACATATAAATACTGGGATTGATTTGTTTGACTAAACCCTTCAAGGTGGTGCCCCAGCATAGCTACAGTCCAATGACTGAAACAAGATATTCCGACCAACAAATGGAACACTGAAATAATATCAGAACCAAAGCAAAACTGATGGAGCATACACAGAGAATTCTTCATCCCTAAAAGACGATGCTGCCTATACTTCAGAAACATAGGTGCAATGTGATGGGGCAGCAGTAATTCCCAAGAAATAGCTGAAAAAATGATGTTCATAATGATGATGATGATGATGATTTCCGAAATAACACAAAGTTACAACTTTTTTTCGACTGAGACATCCAAAGTAACAAGTCCAAAATCAACCCTGAACGAACAAAACCTCTGATCAGAGACATTCCAACCATGACCATCTTTTCTTTTTCCAGACAACAATATCCAAAGTATCCCATAAGACAATATTGTGTGACATGAGGAAAATTTGGTTGCTAATTCTAGAATGGTCGAGCGTCGACATAAAGGCTTCCTTATTGGTTCCCAAGGCATTTAAAATATTAGTTTCTTATATAGGGGCAAGGTCTGAAATGTAAGGAATAGATATAGTTGATTAGTTCTACCCGAGAATTCAATTGGTACTTATTTTATCGCCCCTGGAAGGATGACAGGCAAAGTCGGATCTAGAAGGGATTTCAACTCAACGTAAAAATCAAATACCATGACTAAATACTGCAAGGAGAGCTGTCGGTAACTCTACCGACTCTGACAATATCGATGTCTAACTTCAACAGACAGATGGTGACAATTAATTTTGGATGGCGGAGGACTAGTGCTGTTAATTTAATCGTATAAAACTGGTACTACTTACTAGTTTATCAACACTAGAGAAAGACGACAGGTAACGTCAACACTAGCGGCAGTCGCAACATGACGAATGTTGGTGACTGCTAACATAAGCAAAATAACGTGGAGATGGCTAAGAGAAACTGGGATATTCGTGACATTCGTTTGTATCACAACAATAATGATGACTGTAATAACTGCAGTCGAATTCTAATAATAATGACGGCGTTGCTAATGCCGTCAATTAAACTACAAAACAGTTTAAATAAACTTCAAAATTAACCAGGTGCTTTATTTAGTACCAGTACCAAGTGAGAGAGCATCGAACCAAATAAGGGATAAAACCTCACGCTTAGAAAAATAAATGCAATAAAAATAGTAAAGAGAAAACAATTCTAAACCGCAACAGTTACCACAGAGCAATAAGATTTCATGCATACAGTAAATCGACTTGCTACAAATAGCAGCTCAATCTCTATCAAATCATTCCTTACACTCGAAAAAGAAAAAAAAATTATAAAAATAAGACACGTCGTATAATGCAAGTCCTAGATATAATGTTAACGTTTGAATAAAGCTTGGATTGTCGGAGCTGGAATGTCTATGACCATAGCCCTGTTCATTCAAAGCTCACCTGTAACTGGACAAGACACTGCCCAGAGAAATGCTAGAACAACAATAACAACAATAGTTACTTTATCGCTATCAATGGCTTTTTCTTTTTTAGTAAACAGATAATGCAGACATACTTTCGTAAACGATTTATTTAAGCAACGACTAAATAGTTATTTGTATATATAAGTACGTACATGCATATGTGAATGTTACAAAGTTACTATTCAATTACATTTACACATACAAAAAGCTTGATATATATATATACATAGATAGATTTATTTATATATATATACATACATATATATATATATATATATATATATATATATATATATATATATATATATAGAGAGAGAGAGAGAGAGAGAGAGAGAGAACACACACTAGCCTCTATTTCTAGCAGGTCAAATGACCTGCTAGAAATAACAAGCGAATCTCAATCAAATTCCACCATACAGCCTTTGAAAAGAACGAGACATGTTGGACAATGTAGTCCAAGACATACAATGTCCAACAAATACACGCAGTGGGCCACTCTTGATTATCTATGGTCTGCTTCGCTACAGATGACATGGGACAAAACAACTGTTGTGTGTGTGTGTGTGCATTTTTTGTTCAAAACGATGCCGGTTCAACACAGCTAAATATACTGTAACGCACGTTTAGATCTAAAAGCACTTTGGCATGCTTTGAAAGAATAAGTTTAGGTTATCTAAAACTATAAACGTAGAGACTTCACTTTTGCAGACGTAGTTTTCTTTTTACCTGGGGATTTTCCATGAGTAATGTATTACTTTTTAATTTTGCTGGTGTTTTCTTCTAACTTTCGGCTTTCAGTATGTCTACAAACACCAGCTGTGTTCTGTAATTGTTTATTAATTATATGGATTTACTGCTTCACAATATAAAAATGTATATAAGCCTGGTGGTGATTGAGTTTTGGAAAAATATGAAATTCTCCTAGCAACACGTGAAGAATATTTCCTGAAGGGAATTTATTTAAAATTCTAATTACTAAATCATTGTTATTATTATCATTGTATTTATTATCATTATTGATATCATTCATTTACGAAACTGTAAGGAAGAAAAAAACCACTGCACAATTAGAAGGAAAAAAAAAGCTAGTCTGCAAAAGTGAAAACGGTACGTTAAAGTACAAGATTACCCACCACTACATTTATTCTAGTATTTACTCTCTAGAAACTTTACATGGGTGTATGTCGCTTATAGAACTGGATATTTTTACTCATGTTTCTATTTAGTTTATTTTAAAACCTATTTTCAAATTATTACTATTATTACAACACGTCGACGTTAATTTCATTATATTACATATAGGTGCATATATATATATATATATATATATATATATATATATATATATATATATATATATATATATATATATATATTGCAACATATAATTGCCAACCAAGTGTGGCGTCCAAAACGGGATAGTGCTACTAACTTTTATAGCCCCAGGAAGACTTCTCTTCCAGATGGCTAACGACACACATTCTGTGTCCGATTAGTATTTGCGAGGGGAGGTCATCGTTCCCATCCCTAGCCTTACGTGCTACACACGGACTCGTGTGTTAATCACAAGCTAGTGATGAAAGCTCACCCTACGCGCAAAATACTAGATGCTTTTTCCAGCGACGAACCGTCGCTGATATATATATATGCATGATTGACCGCTAGCTCCAAATTTTTTTTTTTTTTATTCTCTCTGTTTATTTTCTCGTATTCCTTTCTGTTGAAGAGCGTAGGCTCGAAACGTAAAAGACTTTCTCACCTTCCCGAGCGTTAAACTAATACACCTGTTTGTTGTTTATACACCTGTCTTCGTCTTTTGTTTTTCTGTAAATTTCAACTATATATATATATATATATATATATATATATATATATATATATATATATACACACACACACATATATATCTTTCAGCACGGTGTAATTCTAGCTGTATTAACAATATTTGATGGTAAAAGTTATCTACCGGTGACAAGACAACTTTTAAAATATGAAAAACTTTGTAAAAGTTAGCAAATTTTGGGTGACATAATTGGCTAAAAATTTTAGAAAATCCACACAAGTAGGATTAATTATATGTATTTTTTAAAAAAAATCAGAGAGAAGTTAAGTGGCATCACAGAAACAATCTTTTTTCTCACATATTAGAGATAAGTTTAATGTTTGGTGAAATAACAGCTTAAACGGTGCAGCAATATTTACAAGTTGTTCTGGAGGTGTTTTAAGCAACCGTTGAACTGTACAATAAACAGTTACTGTATATATTTCACAGAAGCTGTTCTATATGTTTTGTAGTTTAAACGGAGATCAACCTTGGTTGAGCAGTTATATATGATCAAAGGTGTTAAAGCTGGATTAATAATGCCAGATTTGTTTTCATTTTATTTTTGTTCATTTAAAATAAGATGTAGTAGAAAGATTTAGCTGCTATTTCTAACGGATCGGGCGATCGTGAAGAAGTTCCCACTTCGTTAGCTGTGTTTGTGTGTGTAATAAAAGAGACTTTGTAAGTAGCAATACATGTGTAGAAACGGTAAATTTCGATAAGTTACCGTAGAAACATACATATATGGGGAAGAACGGGACGGGGCAATATTAATTTACGAAGAAGTTATATGAGGTTTTTTTTTTTTTTTTCTTTCTGTCTTTTCTAAACTGTTTTACAAGCACACATAACAATTTAGAGAGAGTCTGATACAAATACAGACCAACAGTGAGAGAGAGAGAAAGAGAGAGGGAACAGCGAGGTAGAAAAAAGAAAAGACGAAAAGAACCAAGCGAAGAGAAAAGATTTAGACAGAAATATAGTGTGAAGTATAAACACAGACAGAGACGACACAAGAAAGAGATAAGCTCAAAGTGATTTACATCGACCACAATATAATACATGCACAATGAATTAATATGAATTAGAGTAAATGCATATTTGTTGTTGGATTTTGGATAGTTTTTAAATTAACCAACTACAAAACAGACCATCACCATACATGCAAGTACATATGATGCATTTATACAGTTTATAAGAAGAATGCATCTATTTACACTGTAGCTTTCGCATGCATTTACCCTACATTTTATAAATGAATATCAATATATACGTGTCAGCTACATATAATGAAATATATGTGCTTATATCTATATAGACATATATATATATTATATATACTAACCGTTCCTTCCAACCATCCTTTAACTTTTTTTTTAGGATGTAAACACGTTAAAGGGAGATAATTCGACACACAGACAGACGGATGTAGCACAAAAGGAGATAAAAAAAAAAAAAGGAAGCTTCGTTTCACTCTCCTCCTTTTTCCATCTGTTTCATTGAACATTGTTTGGACGAACCAATGGGAGACACCTACGTGGTCGATTGGCTTGCTAGAAGTAGCAGCCACATCTTCCCTAAATCGCATTCTGCTAAGTAACACATTGAATAATTTCGTCTTATATGTGCAGAAAGAGGGAATGATCCCCATTGAACGACGTTAGTCTTAGGTTTCACTTAGGGCTAAATATAAATAAGGATACTGGATAATGAATTGATATAAATATAATTTTTGTTTTATTTCACGGAGTTTTGTAATAAAGTGAAAAGAAATTCAGCAATGATTTAACATAAAATATTTGATTATTGTTATTCATTTATTTATTTATTTATTGTTCGAACTAGACTAATCATCATCGTCATCATCATCACGTCTTCACGTCTGCTTTCCGTTCTGACATGGGTTTGGTGAGTTGTCATGGACTGACTCAGTTCATATTCAGAGTTACTTCCCAACGTTGACAAGTCAGAAGACAAGGTCTCGCTCACTGGGACCATTTTTCATTTGGTCTCTCCAGCCGGATGCTTTTCTCGCACCAACTGCTTCACAGTGTAATGAGTACTTTTTGTGACTATCTTTCGATAAAGGTAGACGGATTATGAAAGTACTTGTTCAGCAATTTCAGTAAAAAGTGTTTATTTCTTAATTTTTTTTTTTCAGTTGAATCGCTTATGTATATTTTTGTTAGTACTGTATATGTATGTATATTTGTGTATACACATTCATACACATATATACATACACATACATAAACATATATACACAAAAAATACATGAACATAGTACTTACACAAATATACATGCATACATATACATAATACATGTAATACACAAAAAATGCATAAACATTAACAGTGCAGCTGAAAAAAATTAAAGAAATAAAAATTTTGTACAGAAATTGCTGAACAAATACTTTCTTTATCTGTCTACCTTTATCGACAGATAGCCCCTTTTATTGTGGTACAAACACTAAGTTTGATGTGTGCTCTACATGGTGAAAAAGTCTAATATTTGCATAAAGATGTAATAGTCTCCATTGGAACATTATTTGTCTTCGGTTTGACTTGGGGCTAAATATAAATAATGATATTGAATAATAAACTGATATGAAGAGAGAGAGTCTTCGTAGGTTATTTATAATGAAAAAGTAGTTGTAACATTCATCCATTTCATAAAAACTGTCAGTGACATAGCTGAAGAAATGTCCAAGACTGAAAATCAAAATAGGCTCATTCTAAGCTCACAGAAGCTTTTACTATAAACAAAAAATAATAACACCAATTCTTTCTATTATAGGCACCAAACCTGAAATTTGAGGACAGGGGGTGGGTCAGTTGCACGAATCCCAGTGCTCAGTTGGTACTTACTTTATCAAGTCCTTCAAGGAATGAAAGGCAAGGTGCACCCTGATGAAATTTGAACTCACAATGTAATGAGTAGGCAGAAATACCACAAAGATTTTGTCTCATACTCTAAAATTCTACCAGCATGCTGCCCTAACAACAACAACAACAACAATAATAATGCCCTAATAACAATAATAATAATAAATGGGGGAGCAAAAGAATTATAGTGAAAAGGGACATAATGTGTGCAAGGCAAAACCTAGGAAAAATTGAGCAATAGTTAAGACGAAACTGGAAAAATGGGATAAAGACTGACCGAGAAAAATTAGAGAAGAAATATAAAATACAGGAGAACAGGTTTGATGCAGTAATAAGAGCAGTTAAAACAGGGGATTATGGCAAAAAGCCAGAAAATCAGAAGATTTGTGAACAGAAATAAGCAGTTCGAGAAGAACAGATTGTTCAAAAATAACCTAATGCAATTCTTCTGAACGTTACAAGGAGACAATGGGGATAATGATTCTTCTGATGCAAATCAAGCCAAGGAGTTCTGGAGCAGATTATGGGGAGACAATGTGGTGCATAAAAGGGATGCAATGTGGATAGGAACTATCAAGACAGAATTACAAGGAAGAAAGAAACAAAGGAATATTGTCATAAGAACGGGTGATGTGAAAGAACAAGTAGGTAAAGTGCCCAACTGGAAAGCCCCCAGACTAGATGGGATTCATGGCTTTTGGCTGAAGAGATGCCACATGGTGCATGAAAGACTAGCAGCCCAATTGAATGAGTGTGTCCTGAAAGGTACAGTCCCCATGTGGATGGTGACTGGGAAGACAACACTTATAATGAATGATAGAAGAAAGGGGAATATTGTGGGAAACTACCGTCCCATAGCATGCCTAAACATAATCTGGAAGATACTCACTGGAATATGTGCGGTAAAGATGTACACTTTCCTGGCACAGGAAGAAATACTACCAAGGGAACAAAAAGGATGTAGGAAGAGTTCTCAGAGTACCAAAGATCACCTGGTCATCGATAAAACAGTTTTGGGGCATTGTAAAAAACATCATACAAACATGTCTATGGCTTGGATTGACTTTAAGAAGGCATATGATATGATGCCTCATTCTTGGATTGTTGAATGCCTGCAGATGCTTTGTGTAGCTGACAACATCACAAATTTTCTGATGCAAGTCAACATTACAAATTTTCTGATGAAAGTCAAGGTCAGTGAGGCGTATCAAAAAAGGGTGAAGATGGTGTTGAAATCCAGCCTGAATGCCAAAAATTTGATTACCGCAATGAATTTATCTGGGCAGTTGCAATGGTCAGATATAGTGCATCCATCCACAAATGGACTAAGGAGGAAATATCAATACTGGATAGAAAGACGAGAAAGTTGATGATGCTGCATGGGGCGCTAATCCCTAAAGCAAACAAACAGATTATATATGAAAAGAAAGAATGGTGGCAGAGGACTAATTAGTATAGACCATTGTATAAGGAGTGAAAGGAGAACGCTTGCCGAGTATTTGATAAATAGTGATAAAGACCTGCTGCAAAAGATATGGGTGTAAATGCAGATGAAATGATGGGCAAGGAAGAGTTTAACCAAAGAGCTGAGGAGAAGAGAAAAGAAGACCTTGAAAAGAGAATGCATGGACTGTTTGAAAGGAATATACAGGATGCTAAGGATAATACAGCATCGTGGGCATGGCTTGAGTGAGGTAATTTGAAGCGTACTACCAAAAGCTTGATCATTGCTGCACAAGACCAGGCGTTTGCTACCAAGTCAGTGAAGTATAACATCTATAAAACTTCTGACACCCAGAAATGCAGAAGGAAAGGCTGTGGAAAATGTGATCCACTTGGTAAATGGATGTGAGAGCCTTGCACAAAAAGAGTACAAGAACCACCACAATAAAATGTGTGTGTATCTCCATTGGCTCTTATGCCATAAATACCAATATGAAGTAACAGAGAAATGGTATGAGCATGCACCAAATAAAGTCATGCAGGAGGATGGAAAAGTAACGATACTCTGGGACTATGATTTTCAGATGGATCGTGTAATCGAACACCATCAGCGGGATATTGTCATATTGAGTAAGAGAGACAAATACTGTCAGATCATTGATGTAGCCATACCAAATGACATGAATGTTGTGAGTAAGGAGGTTGAAAAAATCACCAAGTACTCCGAATTGAAAGTGGAAATGGCAAGACTGTATGGAATGCAAGAGGGTAATATAAAAGTGATACCAGTGGTGATCGGAGTCTTGGGCTCAATCCCATTGAAACTTCAAGACTTCTTAAGGCAACTGGAAATCCCATACAAGATTGATGTCTTGCAAAAAGCAGCTTTATTGGGCACAGCACACAGCTTAAAGAAAGTATTATCTGTCTAAGGTCCTTGTTGTGACTTGACAGATGACTAAAGACTCCGGTGCATTTTTACCTACACTGTGTTACGAAGGAATAATAATAAGAAAAAAAAATTCTTTACTGACAACAAAGGGCTTACATCAAGAAAAACATTATAGGTGGCACAGGACAAAACAGTGAATGTGTGTGTGTATGTGCATGTATGTATATTGCTGTGAGGGTTTTGCATGTAAACTCGTTTAACATTAAAAAAAAAACTAAAAAAACTGTGTAATTCTCAATAGGGGGGAGACGTTCAAGGCTGCTTATGGAAAATCCCCATACAACAACAGGTGCCCTGACTTCTGGGGCAGGTGTCTTTTCTCAGTTCCTTATCTCCAATTTACAGCCATATACTTAGGGCAGGCCCAATCACTAGAACCATTCCCACCACTCTCATTCACCTTTCAACAAAATGACTAAGAAGTTGATGAGGGATTGGCCAAAGAGGAAACAGTTTGTCTTCAGCCCCTTCAATCTTTTGTTCATCATACAACTTCTTTAGCCATGGCCACCAAACATATAAAAATTGCCTGCCCTTCCCTGTTAAAAGAAGGTGGTGGGGGTGATCTTCACAATCATCATCATCATCATCGTTTAATGTACACTTTCCATGCTAGCATGGGTTGGACGATTTGACTGAGGACTGGTGATCCAGATGGCTACACCAGGCTCCAATCTGATTTGGCAGAGTTTCTACAGCTGGATGCCCTTCCTAACGCCAACCACTCCAAGAGTGTAGTGGGTGCTTTTACGTGCCAAATAATGGTTTCATACTTTTGGCAGCAATTTTAGGGGAAAGGGTAAGTTGATTAAACCAACTTCAGTGTTCAACTGGTCGTTATGTTATTGATGAGAAAAGAATGAAAGGCATAGTGCATGAGGAAGTTGAGACATGTATGGTGGTAGAGGAAGTAAAAATAATTAGATAGCTCAGTGGGGGTGGTGTTCAATGAAAATGTAGGTGGAGAGAAAAGTATTGATAGAAGAAGGATGGATAACAAGTGAAACAATTCTGAGTAGTAAGAAAAGTAAGTGGTATCAACAAAGAGCTGCAGATGGAGAGATGATGGGTCATGGGATGACTTGAAGAGGAAATGAATTGGATAAAGAGCCCAGCTGTGTATAAATATACATAAAGCACTACCAGAACTCAATATTGCCAAGGCAGTGTTTTCTTGAAAATTGCATATTGCCAGTCATCCTGGTTGGTCTTTATCATCTCCTGTATGAGGTTCTGAGATTAGCCTTTGCCACTTCATCCCATGTCTTCCTGAGTTGCTCACCTTTTTTGCAGTTGTCTTCATCTATATGTATCACTTTCTTGCACACTACATCTGATTTCTCTTATGCCAATTTTATCTCTCAGCAGATTTCTACTATGGCTTTCATACACACTTACACTGCACATCCAACAGAGCATGCCTGCTTCATTTTTTTTTCCCAGTGTTCTCAAATACTCTGTATTCAAAGTCCATGTCTCACGAACATGGAGCATTGCAGTTCTAACAAGTATCATACAATCTTCCCTTCACTCTGAAACATTTGTTGATGGTAGCAGTAGTAGTTCCCTAAACTTCCTCTGGCCTGCTCTTATTCTCACCACTATACTTTCAAAGCAACCTTGCAAATTACATCTTGTTAATTACATCTCCTAGTAAAAGCTACCAACTTCCAATGAGCCATCCGGCATTTAAGAGAATTTGCTTCTGGTGTACTTATAGTATGTTCTGCTCCAGTGCATCTAGCATATATAAAGCTTATATTTACAGCCAATCTCTTGGTCTATAGCTTACATTGGACACAGTGTATGGAGTTTATACTTACTCCTTTTCTGCAGTTCAGATAAGGCTATTTTACTGATGACACCTTCTCTGTTACATACTAAAACCCTCATCTTTTCTAAGTTTACCCTGAGGTCACTTGATTCTAGGTGTAGTTTCTAATCCTGAAATTTCCTCTCAAATTCCCCAATAGATTCAGTTATAAGAACTAGATCATCAGTATATAGGAATTTTTAAGGACAGCCAGTCTTAAACTCTTCTGTTTAGTTCTGTAGAACTTTGATGAATAGGATACACTGAAGACTGAACCTTGATGAACTCCTTCCATCACACTAAATTCATCACTATAATCATTATCAACTTACATGTCACTTATTGCATCTTTGTACATAGCTTATACAATCTTCACAAGCCATTTGTCTTCTCTTAGTTTCCTCAGTGACCACTAAATTACTGAACACAACACCCTGTCAAATACTTTCTCCAAATCGACAAAAGCCAGGAATTTATTAACCAAGTGTTTCTCCAACATTTACCTCACTAGAAAAATTGTATCTGTCGTACCTCTACTGAGAACAAAAACAAACTGTACCTCATCTGTGTGTACTCTGTTACAGATCAATTGTACAATGATTTTCTCTGTGACCTTCATAATATAAAATATATTCAGTTTAAATACAAATAGTCTATGGAGGTTGTTAAATTTACTCTATTTTCATTTTCAGACAAATAGATGTTATATTTGTTGGACTTTACCTGAGTAATTTATGGAATTTAAGGTTGTCTTTCTCAGCAGAGACTAAGCAAATGATATTTCAAGACTGTTTTATTTTTAGAATATTTTATTTTGAATTCTGTAAACTCAGACTCTACAATGTACAATACTAACATTTACTTTGTTGACTTCTCCATAATCAACATTTCTGGCTAAGTTTCTATTTTCATCATTATGATGTTTTTTTTCTGGTGAATTTGTTGAAGACTTGATTGCTATTTCTAACTGGTGAAGTAATCGCATAAAAGCTCTCATGTTTGTGAATATGTATCTATATGTTAGTAATGTTTGTAGTATATATATGATGAATGTCAGAAAAGAAATTTTTGAAATAATATTGTCCACAAGATTAGCATAACATTTCAACCAAAACTCCTTTATACATAAATAAAGTGGTAAATGATAAGTTTTAGGGGATTATTTTTATTCACGATAAGGAGAATTTTCATTACTTTTCAAAATTAACTTAACAATTATTATATAGCAACAAATATTTAAATAAAAAAACTCACAAAAAACAGAATTGACTGTTTTACTGATTGATGAATTCTGGAACATAATTTTTTCTACCTCAAAAATGAATGGTTTCAAGTGGTAGAAAGAACTGCATTCATTAAATCAAAATAGATTTTACAGCATAACTAACTGTTTTACTGACTGAAGTAATTCTGTCACTATTTTAAATACCTTTCTCTCTTCTTTCAGTTTATCCATCTTACCTTTTTCCTTCCATCATGCAGTCTATTGTGTTTGAGAGTGAAATATTCATATCCATTTTCTCTCACTCTTTTATTTATTTATTTGATAGATTATACCAGCAAAGAGAAAAATAACACTGGTCAACAAAAAAAAAATTTTTTTTGAAATGGTGTCGAGACATCAAACATCTTTTTTAGCTCATTTTAGGGCGCTGAATCTGAAAATGACCCTTACTTTTTCTTGTTTAGCTACCATTTTTGCTGTACAGAAATGCCTCATTTTTGAGGGGAAAAAAGCATTTTTTTTTCTGTATATTTGATACTGATCAATGGCAATATTTCTCAAAGTAAAATCGTAGAAACCTCTCAATTCATGTTTAAAGGAACAAATATTGGTCTGCTTATTGAGAAATTGTAGAAACTCTGCCAAATCAGATTGGAGCCTGGTGTAGCCATCTGGTTCACCAGTCCTCAGTCAAATCGTCCAACCCATGCTAGCATGGAAAGCAGACGTTAAACGATGATGATGATGAGAAATACTATTTTTGCAATAACAATCAGACCCTAAGTCTTTAAAAATGACATGATTGAATATACCAAGACCAACAAGTAGTAGTAGTAGTTGTAGTAATAGTAGTAGTAGTAGTAGTAGTAGTAGTAGTAGTAGTAGTAGTAGTAGTAGTAGGTTTGATGGTAGTGGTGACGGGGTGGTGATAGTAGTAGCAGCAGCAGTAGCTGTGTATATATACTTCTTTCTATGGTTGAGTATGTCAAGCACATGAATTCCCAT
The DNA here is from genome assembly GCF_046866305.1 of Octopus bimaculoides. NCBI lineage: Eukaryota > Metazoa > Mollusca > Cephalopoda > Octopoda > Octopodidae > Octopus > Octopus bimaculoides. The sequence goes on along the minus strand of NC_142941.1, from coordinate 32,606,597 downwards.
GAAAGATCAACTGTATGCAATGCTCTTCATTCTAGACCAGGTGATTCAACATGTGTAATATGTGAAAAAGTTTGCAAGATGATTTTAGGTCTGTAAAGACATATGGCAATCCACAGAGATCATATCCCACAAAGTAACCAGATCAGTCCAGTGGAAGTTAAAATGTTCATCTTTTACCTAAATGTTTCATCCAATATAGACCTGCAGCAGAAGTGAATAGTCACCTGAGTGTTCATGGATGGAATGTCAGAAATGCCATTGACAATGTGGAAGTTCAGAGATGGCAATCATCTATGAAGATGGAGTAATCACCATGAATGTATATGTGTCTAACAGAAAGAGATGGAGGACGGGGAAGAAAGAGATGGAGGACGGGGAAGAAAGAGAGGGAGAGAGTGGTAATTAGATACACAAGAAACTTACTAGTTACATCTTGATTCATCTAATCAAAACATTTATTTCATCTAGTTATTGTGAGATAGTGGTATTTAAAAAGAGCTTTCAGATATAGAAACCATTTTAAAATGGGAAATCCGAGTAAGATATAGTCCTCTACTATGGCTAAAAGGGCAGTAACTCTGGATAAGAATTGTCACTAATCATGATGTTATGTCCAATCCAAACCAGCATAGAAAGTGCATGTAAAATGATAATGATGTTAATTTTCTGCATGCGAGTATATTCAAGATTTATTCTTTCTACATGTGCAAGCATGGCTGCATGGTTAGGGAGTTCACTTCACAACCAAATGATTCAGATTCAGTCCTACTGCAAGGTACCTTTAGGTAAGTGCCTTCTATTATAAACCTTGGACTGACCAAATTTAAGTGAATTTAGTAGACAGGAACTATGCAGAAGCCTGTTGTGTGTGTGTGTGTGTGTGTGTGTGTGTAATACATATATATATATACATATATACACACACACACACTTTTTTATCTATTTATTATTCCCCTCTCTTGGAACCTGCATAGATCTGATGGATATTATGGTCCAAACATTTAGTACGTGCATTTCTTGTTTAGCCTCAGGGCTATTCATATACTCAGTCAGGTACAGTTAATTGTACACATAGCCTGAATATTTTTCTACCTCTTCTTCGATACCTGTGTATGTATTCCTCTATTTTTATTTTTGTTGTATACACATTTTACTTTTCAATCCAACCTGCTGCCTTACCATTTAAGTGCTTGATTCACTTGAATTCTGATCTGTTATATATGTATGTGTGTGTGTATATATATATATATATAGCAATAATAAAATGGAGGGGGCAAGTTGATGAGTACCTCATATTCCCCTCCATTTTCTTATTGCTATATAAATTTAGGGTAAAACAACCCCCTTTTACCCACACCCACTTATTGCATTTGGTATAGCACTAGTATAACAATAACTGGGTACCCTCCCAGTAGTATATTGGATAGATATTATCCCTTAGTGGGTTGGATCCTCAACCCCTAACTCTCTTGGATTATATACATACATACATACATACATACATACATACACACACACACACAATGTAACCTCGTGGATATTGTTGGTGATTTTTTCTTCCTCTGTCTTTCCCTTCTTTGGACTTTCCTATGTTTCCTATGAAGAGCTCCGCTCGAAACGTCAAATTCTCTTTCTTTCCTTTCCCGAGCGTCCAGTAACACAATCTGTATCACGTCCTCGCGTTGTTGTTTTTGTTGTTTTTTTGTCATTTTCCTTTTTTGAACCTATATATATATATATATATATATATATATATATATACTGCACTTTGATCTTAACCAAATGGCTGATGTGTGTGTGTGTGCATATAGAATGTCTGTGGTGCTGTACATATTTGAAATATTAATAAAATAAGAAAGTAATCAGAAGTTGGAAAAATAGTTTTCATTAAAATTTATCACTCTCTTATTAGCACTTCCATTTCTACAGGAATTTTAAAAAGTTGTGAAATATTGTGTGTGCGCGCGCGCATGTGTGTGTATGTGTGTATGTGTGTGTGTGTGTGTGTGTGTGTATGTGTGTGTGTGTGTGTGTGTATGTGTAGGATTGGTATGAACTTGTGAACTACAAACATTTTATATCATTCTGAAAACCCTTCATCCATCCATTAAAATCATGACAGAAACCAGTCATAGTGACCTGTCATTTTTACACTTCCACCTAAAAATATGTAACTCCATTGTATAATGAACAGCAAATATCAACCACAAGATCTGGAAAAAACACCTCACATGGGAAGAATCCACATCAGAAGATAACTCTGAACTTTCTGTTAAAGCTTGTGAAAACAGCTAATGTGAAATATTCAGTAATGATTTCAAATATTTGGAAACAGGATCCAATAAAATATTTAAAAGCAAATTCCTTTTCCAAATAAGTGCAAACATGAACTACACAAAACAAGAAATCTATCATATTGCATAAACCTCTCCAACTGCAAAGAAAAATACATCAGTCAGATTGGAAACTCCATTACTGAACACGCAAGAGTATATAAACTGTAGATTAAACATGCAGACTCAGAGAGGATACCATTAAGCAAACCTCTAGAAATCTGCAGAAAGATCAAATTCCATAAGAGCGCAAGTGGTGATTCAAATTACTGGACGGAAATAGAGAGACATTTTATCAAAATATTTACTCCAAAATTAAATGAGTAAAAACTCTATTTATAGAAACTGTTGTAAAGTGGGTTCACTGGTGTGGTGTGTGACTGCCATTGTAGTGTAGTTGCTGTTTTATGCTAGTAGCCACAATAGTTACTAGTCATTGGATACCGTTGTATCTCTTCATAATAGTAATACACTAAATTCTGTCTTACTATCACTGACAGCTCCACAAGATACCAACTAAAACTGTTGACTCTCAACTCTTTGACTCATGACCCCCTCTTGACAGTCAGCTACTGGTCTATTTATAATGGCTGGTTCCTTATTTATAATGGCTGGTTCCTTATTTATAATGGCTGGTTCCTTATTACCACTTATTACCGGGAGGGGTATACAGTTTCACTATACATCTCCCCTTTTAATTATTTTATTTAACAATCAATTTCTTTCATTTGCCCCATTTCCTCTTTTTTTTTTTTTATATACTCAATATTTTTTCTTCTTAGGATCAACTTTTAGGAATTCAGTGTTCTTCCTTTTCCTTGTACATGTGGTTTCAACTTGTAACAGTATTGGAACCTGAATAGTGTCATAAAGCCAATCCATCAGTATTTCTACTCTGACTGGTTCCTTTTCTATGACTCTTTCCTTAAGCGGATTTCAATATCTCCTTTCTATTCCATTTCTGCTTCTTACACCATACATCATTCTTCCTATGTAACAATTTCTCCTTCTCCCCAGTATTGCTTGCCATCTTTGTTCATTCTTATATATACCTTATCACCGATTCTAAAGAATTTTGGCATGTCTTTTACTAACATATATTTTTTTCTTCACTGGTAACAGTTTATTGAATACTGACTTCACCTTTCTGGCAAGTATTAATTCTGCTGGTGAATTCCCTTCTGGCACATTTAGGTTCGGAGTTACCCTGTATATCCTTAAGAACTGTTGGATCATGACCTTGTTCGTGGCTTCCTTATTAACTTTCTCTAAAGCTCTCTTAAAAGTGTCCATGGACCGTTTGGCCCTTCCATTAGATCTAGATTGATACGATACTATAGTTTTATGTTCTAACGTAAACATCTCACAGAACCTTTTAAACTCACAGGATACAAACTGTGTTCTGTTATCAGAGACAATTATATCCGGTACACCAAATCTTGTGAACAGCTTGTGTAAGAAGTTTATTACCATATATGAGATTGAGATTACCATATATGAGATTGAGATTACCATATATGAGATATGAGATTTACACCTCATGACCTCAGGCCATTTTGTGTAGCTATCCACTACTATTAAGTAATAATATCCATTTACCGGGCCTGCAAAATCGATATGCAATTGGGACCATGGTATTTTCACTCTCAGCCAAGGTTCACATTTTGTAGTAGGTAGTTTCACTGCCAGTGCATATCCTCTGCAGCCTTTTACCAGATTTTCAACTTCCTTGTCTATGCTTGGCCAGTATACGAAACTTCGCATCAGCGCTTTCATTCTAGAGATGCCTGGGTGTTCCATGTGGAACTCTTTTAGCATTCTCTTCTGTAATGTCTGTGGTATGGCCACCCTCTGAGCGTACATTAGCACATCATCACATATAAATTACATGCTCACATCTTGGTGGTTCTTTACCTCAGACCTTTTTCTATTTCCTTTTGTCGACCACAGTTTTCTTTTTGTCGCATTAATAAATTCGTCGTTTCTTGCATTTCTTTTTATTTCTTCCAAAGTTACTGGTAGTTCACACACAATGTTCCACATCACTTTTATTGTTTCCACTTCCACTCTTAACACTGCCATTATGGTGTCCCCCAGCAGTTCGTTATTTCTAGGAATTAACCTAGACAGACCATCAGCATGCCCCAACTTTTTTGAAAGTAGATATTCCATTCTATAATCGTAGTTTAACAGAATGGTACCCCACCGCTGCAGTCTGTTTGCCATGTGTCAGGATTCCTTTCTTGGAACTGTATATCATTATTAGAAGTCTATGGTCTGGTTGCAACCAAAAATGTCTACCATGAACAAACCTGTGGAACATTTTCACACCAAATATAATAGCCAACATCTCTTTTCCAATCTGGCTATAGCTCTTTTCTGCTGACAATAATGTCCTTGATGTGTGAGCTATGGCCTTTCTCCTGCCATCATTATCCTTGTGTAGGAGCACAGCTCCTATCCCATACTTGCTAGCATCTGCAGCTAGTATTATCTTTAACTTTGGGTCGAAATGCATAAGGTTCAAGTCTGAAGTTACATCTTTTAATTCATTGCTTTCTGACATTTCTCTGTCCAAACCCATCTGGCATTTTTTTTTAGTAATTCATTAAGTGGTGCCTTTACCTTATGTATATCCGAGATATGCGCTTGGTATATTTATCAAGCCTAGGAATGTTTGTAGCATTGTCACATTCATTGGGGGCAGCATATTTCAGATTACCTTGATGGGTCCAGTCTGTGTCCACTTTTATTGATTGCTTGATCTAGGTATTTTACTTTTTCTATCAAAAATTCACATTTTCCTTCTGTCAGTTTTAGCCCATACTTATTCTCTCGAATACTTTCTTTATGTGTCTGACATGTTGCACCCAAGACTCACTCTTTATCAAAATGTCTTTGAGGTATGAGATGGTGAAGTTACAATCACTTAACATCACACCCATTATTTGTTGGAAAATGGCAAGTGTCACTTTTACTCCAAATGGCAGTCGTTTGAACTTGTACAATCCACAGTGCATGTTGATTGTTAGTAAATGTGTGCAGTCTTCCTCTAACTGAATTTGAAGGTATGCCTCTGAGAGGTTTAAATTTTCCCTCTATTTAGTCTTGCAAATACTTCTTCTGGGTTTGGTAGTGGGTAATTGTGTGTGAGTAAACAGTCATTTAATCTGGTTGACAAGTCTGTGCACACTCTTATTTTTTTTTTTTTTTTCACATAGATCGCTGGTGCTGCCCAGTCTGCATGGTCAACCTTTTTCAATTATATTCAGGCTTTCCAGCCTTTCTAGTTCTTTATTAACCTGATCTACTTCCACAAATGGCACATTCCATTTGGGCCTGAAAATAGATGTTGAATTTTCTTTGATAGTAAACCTTGCTTTTGTTTTTGTGCAACAGCCTAAACCTTCTGAAAAATATTTTGGGAAAGTTTTTCATATTTTTGTCTCAGTTCATTGATCTTGTTCAATCGTTTGACTGCTCCATTTATGTTATTGCACATAATGCTTATGGGTGTATCCCATAAATTAAATTTCTCCATACACCCGGTGCCAAATAAATTCATGGATATTTTCAACACATAAACATTCACTCTTTTGGCTTGACATTTGAACATTATATTACAAACTTGTTTACCCATGAAATATAATTTTCTTCCTGTAACATCATACACTATTTTGCTTGAACTACAAAATTTTGGTTTACCCATTTGTTCTCATTTATGATTGTGATGTCACTTCCCATGTCTAATTGCATTCTGACACTAGTGGTTTCAGTTCACACATTCATAAATTTTCTGTTTGCTGTAATCACAACTTTTCCTGCTGACAAACTATTTATTTTTTCTTGTTTGTTCCATTTTCCTAGCATTCTAGTTTTTGCAGTGTGATTTTATATATCCTGTAAATCCGCAGCAAAAACACTTTGCTTTTTTATATAGACAATCTTTTTTCAGGTGCATCCCACCACATGCCATACCTGGGTCTACATCCTGATATTTTTTCTGTTTTTCCTGCAACACTTTATTTGTCTTCCAACCTTTTTGACACTTGTCTTATGTGAAAACACTTTTTCCATTGAATTTCTTCTGTGTCATGCCTTAATTTTTATATCATGTCACACTCTTCCAACAGTTTCTGCAATGTCAAATCCTGGTTCATGTCCAGTTTTGCTAGAATTTTTGTTTGAATTTCTGCATCCCTTTAATCTGTCGATCCTTGTGCAAAAATCAAACACTTGAGAGAATCTGGAGTAAACATAGCCAGCCTAAATCTCTCACATTCTTTGTTGACTCTGCCTGTGTAAGTAGTGAAGTCTTCATCTTTGCTCTTTTCTATGTTTAAACATTTCCATCTAGTATTAAACAGTGAGCTCTTTTCACTAAACATTTTTCACAAAATGTCGACTGTATCGGTGAAATTTATGTTGGATGCTTTTTTGGCAATATGAAGTTACTATACTTCTCATGCTCTGCTGTCATTAGTTTTCTTAAAACTAGACATGTTTTCATTTTGTCTGTCCAATCCTGACATTCTTTTTCAAAAATTTGTTCAAATCTTTGAAAGTAAACCTGGAAGTTGTTCCTTCTTCGAGGTCATATTTGAATTCACTTGTGGAATTTGCTACATGGTCGGGCGAAAATGTATTCTCTGGTTTGGTTATCAACTTCACTAGTTGTAACATTTGCTGCTGCAATCCTTATTGTTGCTGTTTTTGCAACTCAACTACCCCAGTTAACAAGTCCTCCATATTTTACGATTTTTGTGAGTTTGTACAACAAAATTTTTGTTTCTTTTTTGTTGAATTATTTAATTTTTCAAATGAATTAGTTTAAACTCTCTGTGTGAATGGTTTGTTTTCACTTAACGTAAATTTGTTTTTCCTCATCACCACTGCTGTAAAGTGGGTTCCTCCCATTGGTGTGATGTGTGACTGCCGTTGTAGTGTAGATGCTGTTTTACACTAGTAGCCACAATAGTTACTAGTCATCAGATACCGTTGTATCTCTTCATACCAGAATAGTAATATACTAACTTCTTCTGTCTTACTATCGCTGATAGCTCCACAAGACACCAACTAGAACTGCCAACTGTTAACTCTTCGACTCTTGACCCTCTCTTGATGACAAGCTACTATTTATAATGGCTTATACGTATTACCGGGAGGCTTATACAGTTTCACTATACAACAGAAACATGAAAAATTTTATTAAAAAATTACTTTTCCAGATGAACCAAACCAAGTAATTACCAAATATTAATAATGTTGCTGTTACTGAAACAAATCACTAGAAAAAAATGTTAAAATAAATCACTGCCCCCTCCCCCGCCCAACATCCCAACCCTCATGCACAAATACACACAAATGTATAGATAAAAAAAAATCACAAATCTTTGAACAAAAACCAGTCAACTGTTTAATGACTTGCCCAGATTAAAGCCAACAATTTACTGAAATTAATAAACAACTTGAAATTTCTGGACTGACTTATGGTTAAAATAACAAACCAGAAAATTTTTGTTCTATGTCTCATTCTACAATAAATAGCTGACAATTCCTTATATACACTGAAATCAATAAACAACTGGCCCTTTTGCCACCTAAACTGTTTAAAAAACCAAACTTTCACCCTTTTCTCTTGATTGCTAAACTACTAAAATTCTATGACAAAAAAACAACAAAAAGTATACACGTACACATTCCATGAATTTCGTTGGAACTGTAATTATTTCTATCTTTAATGAAATGCTTCCCTTCATAAGGTGTTTAACTAATAAGTCACAGGTTATGTCATACTGATGATTTCTAAGAGAATGAAATAATACTATACATGATTATCACCAACTAGAAATTTTAAAAACTTCACAATAAGTAAACAAAAATAATGTGGATTCTATGTATCTTTTTCCTTATAATTTCATTGTTTCAAATTCAAATTTAAAATCATATCAAATACTATGAAAGCAACAGTTAGCTCTTTTGTAATAGCTGTGCTCACTAAGGAAACCATACAGTTATATATCCTTTGTTTAAACATTCACCACAACTTACACATGCTGAAGTAAACACTAAACAGGTAGTTGAACACCTTAACTGGCCATCACCAAACATTTTTGTCTGACCCCCAGATCCAAGCAAACAAATTTATTAAAAACTAGGCTGTTACCTGTTGCTACACTGCCAGTAAAAATATTTGTTCATCATGTACATACCTTCACAAATTGTTCAAATAATGTTTAGATCAACTCCCTCTGTGCAGCGTGGAAAGTGTTTATAAGCCATTTAAAATAACACACAAAAACTGTTAGATTCACTTCAACAATTTGTCAAAATATTTTCGTCGCTTTGAGACCGTGACCTGTTCACTGACAAAGTTCTGTCTGTGAACAGGTCTCGGTCTCAAAGCGACGAAAATATTTTGACAAATTAAATTTAAATGTTGAAGTGAATCTAACGGTTTTTGTGTGTTATTTTAAACGGCTTATAAACACCTTCCACGCTGCAATTGTTTTCGTTCCAGCACACAATCTCAGATCAGGTCACTTGCTATGCAAGTAAATCTCTGCACAGTTTGAATACTGTTGAACAAAATACTTTTTTCATATTCTACAGAATAAAACAACATTCCTTGTCAAACATACTTTTCCCATCATCTTGTATCTTCTTGGCTGTGCTGCTGAATTCTGTTTGGTTTGCATATATGTGCTGGTTTTCAGGATCTCCCACTCTACTGTTAGCAACATAAAACTGTCCATGTATAAAGACTGGATCAGATAGATTTTTGTCCTTGAATCTTATTTATTGACATAGCAAAATCAGGTCTGATGGGGAATTGCATACTTCATAGGGCAGTGTCAGAAGGCTGAAGAGGAATTTGAGAAACAGTCAGCACTCACTATTCCAGTATCAGCACAGTTGAGTTTCCTCAAAGTCAGTACAGTATTAGTGGTGTTGAGCATCCTGTAGCTAGTACTACTGAAGTAGTCTCACTATATTTCTCCAATCCTTCTTCCCTCCTTCTGCATATATGCTGTTACAGGGGTTGTCTACTCTTCTGAGTCTTCCCCTTCTTCCCTCCTTTTACATATATGTTGTGACAGACAGACGGACGGAGATCAGATTGACTTTTATAATATAAGATATTCAAATCTCTGACATTTTCAACACACAGCTAGCATCCATCACACAAACACATGCACATGTATGCATGCACTTGTGCACACACACACACACACACACACACACACACACACACACACACACACACACACACACACACACACACACACACACACACACACACACACACACACAAAGAAATATACTCAATATTTCACAGTTTGTGAAAAATTCCTGTAGGAATGAAAGCACAATAAGATTGTGGTAAATATTAATAAAAAGTACTTCTCTAACTTCTGACTCCTTTCTTCTTTTATTTATTTATGTGTGTGTGTGTGTGTGTGTGTGCTTGTCTCACCACTTGTCAAAGGTGTTGGACTGTTTACATTCCACAACTTAGCAGTTTGGCTAAAAATGTCTGCTACAATAAGGACCAGACCTAAAAATAAGTCCTTAAGTTGATTTCATTGACTAAACTCTTCAATGTTGTGCTCCAGCATGTCTTGAGTCCAATAACTTTAAAAAAATAAAAGAATTTATTTTACATAAGCTTGATCTGAAACTATGAAAAAATTTAGTTTTATAGTAGAGTGCTCAAATGCAACCTATGAACTTGAATCTCTGTATTGACATTGGATAAAGGTTAGATACAGAATTTAACATTATAACTGAAAAATTCCAACACAAACACACCCAGAATTTAATTTGTTTCTAGCATTACATCAATGGAGATTTGTGGTTTATGAGTAGGGTGTTGGACTCGTGATCTTAAGATTGGGTTTTGATTCCTGGACCGGGTGACACATTGTTTTCTTGAGCAAAACTCTTCATTTCTCGTTGTTCCAGTCTACTCAGTTGGTAAAAGTGAGTATTCCAATCCAGTGAGAGATGGGGAATATATATACCACAGAAATCAGGAAACCTACCCTATGAGTCTGTATGACTTCAGAAAGTGCATTATTCTTTTTAACCTTTATTACAGCAAAGAAAGAAATTGTAATCAGCCTCAGCAATGATTATTCAGTTGTTTGATCAACTGAGCTACTTATTCATTGAACTTATGTCGAAGTGGCAGAGTATTCCTCAGACACAAGTATCTTTAATCTAATTCTCAGGCAGAATTTGCATGGTGCACTGTATACAAGGCTGATTTTTTTAAATTATAAGTACAGTCCATCCATTGAACTCCAACACAGCTTCCATCTACCCAGTTTGACTCCCAAGGCTCCAGTCAAACTAAGGTTATGGTACCAAGCAGTGATATCAGATCTAAGACCTCATAATTGCAAAGCAAATTTCTTAAAAACATCGGCTATTCATTCAAAAATGAACAGCACTACTAACTTTTCTCTTATATTTGTTTCAGTCATTGGACTGTGGCCAATATTGGGGGTACTGTCTTGAAGGATTTAGTCAAAGAAATTGACCCAAGGACTTTTTTTTCTTAAAATCTAGTATTTATTCAGTTGGTCTCTTTTACCAAACAACTAAGTTACAGGGATGAAAAAAAAACAAAAAAATGGCATCAGTTGTCAAGCAGTTTCCCTCTCTGTTAGGAGGCACAAGCACATACATGCATCATGATAACTTCTGCCTACCAAATTCAATGACAAGGCTTCAGTCACAGAGGGGACAAGCACAAAACACGGACACACGTACATATAGGCACAGGCATGGCTATGTAGTAAGAAGTTCACTTTCTAACTACATGGTTCTGGGTTCAGTCCTACTGGATGGCACCTTGAGAAAGTGTTTCCTGCTACAGCTCTGGGCTGACCAAAGCCATGTGAGTGGATTTGGTAGACAGAAACTGGAAAAAGGCCTGTTGTGTGTGTGTGTGTGTGTGTGTGTGTGTGTGTGTGTGTGTGTGTGTGTGTGTGTGTGTGTGTGTGTGTGTGTGTGTGTGTGTGTGTGTGTGTGTGTGTGTGTGTGTGTGTGTGTGTGTGACCAATGCTTGTTAACTGGTACTGGTTTGTTTATGTCCCTGTAACTAAGCAGTTCAGCAAAAGAGGCTGATAGAATAAGTATCAGGCTTCAAAAATAAAATCAAAAATAAGTACTGGGATTTGTTTGTTCAACTAACCCCTTCAAGATGGTGCCCCAGCATGACCACAGTCTAATGAGTGAAACAAGTAAAAGATAAAAGATATATACAACAGGCTTTCATTCAGTTTCTAACTACCAAACTCACTTACAAGGTATTGGTCAGCCTGGGGCTATGCAGAAGACACTAGCCCAAGATGCCACACAGTAGGACTGAACCCAAAACCATGTGGTTGCAAAGCAAGCTTCTTAACCACACAGCCATGCTTGCACCTAAGATCAGAGAATCTCAAACTATTTACTTCATCTTTAACAATGGAGTTAATTAGCTGAAAATGTTGAATTTGTTAATATCTCATTTCAGACATTTAATCAAAAGTAATGAACACACCTTTTTGTTTTTTAGATTTTAAACTTCTTTTCTTTATTCATGATTTTCATGGAATAACAGCTACTAACAAACTATTTGTTTCAAAAGATATAGGCATGAATAGTAAATTCTTCATTAAAAATCGTTTTGTCTTTTAAGATTACATAAAAGAAAAAATATATATGTGTGTATATATTGCAAATAAATAATAAAAATTTACCTGATGCAAAAACCTATGGCAATAACTTAAAATGGTTGATTTATGTATATAAACATTTATAAACAACATATATGTGTGCACCAGCAAACATACATATTCACAAGCAATGCATAGAAAAAAATCACTTATACTTAATGTCTTGTTTTTCTTTTGGGCTGGGGCTACAAAAAATTGGATATCAAGCCTTTTATATGTTATTTTACTAATAGGAACATTCTTTATGGTGTGTGTGTGTGTGTGTGTGTGTGTGTGTGTGTGCGTGTGTGCGCGTGTGTGTGTGTGTGTGTTATATTCTGTTAAGAACATAGTGGAGTACAGTATAAAGCTCGTCCACCTTCAGATTTACCCTGCGCTATCCAGTAGTAGTATTATATTTACTTCCAGGTTTGCATTTGGGCATCTGTCAGGTGTGAATAGGTAATTGAATGTTTGTTTTTATGTTGAGTTATAATAATAACAATTTTACATTAAACTGAAGGATTACTCAATACTTTTTGTAGAATGCACATTTATTATTCTTTAACAATAATAACATGGACAGGTGACTTTGAAGTCCAGTGTAGGCTAAGCAGCCCCAAAACTTCAAAGTCACTGTCAGCAGTATTCTTGTTAAAGAATAATGTGTGTGTGTGAGTATGTGTTGTATTGAAATTCAGTTGAGTTCTATCAAAGATCCAATATCCATCATGGCAGACCTGGGAAGTGTTCCAAACAAAATATAAAGAACTCATAAAAACATTAAAATAAAAAAAAAACCTCTAGTAAAGAAGATTAAAAAAAAAAGTAAGTCATGTTTTCAATATATGTTTAGAGTTGTTCCTCATATGGTTTAGGTACCAATAAACTTACAAGTAGACAAATACATCTCCTGATCTTTGCACCCTAAAATCACTAGTAATTCCAAAGCATGATAGCTGAAGGCAGGGAATACTGCATCCCAGTATTTTGACTGGCACTTTTTACTGGCCCCAGAAATGACCAAAAACAAATCTGACTTCAGTGGGATTTGAACTTAAATTGTAAACAGTCAGAATAAATATCGCATATCATTTTGTCCGACACTCTAACAATGTTACCAATTCACTACTCCAAACTGGTACTTTGATGAGATTTGAACACTTGAACATAAAAAAACTGGAAGAAATATAAGGCGTTTTGTCCAATTCTGAGGATTTTGAAAATTTACTGGGTTGATTTTATATATACATATTTGTGTGTGTGTGTGTGTACATATGTATGTATGAATATATTTGCATGTGTGTGTGTGTGTGTGTGTGTGTGTGTGTGTATGTGTGTGTATGCATGCATGTAAGCATTTCCCTGTCAAGCCATACATTTTATCTATGTCTCTTCTACTAAAACTCTAGTGACCTCTGCTATGACACTTGATGCCCTCCACCTCTATACCTAACTATCCACAATGCGATTTAAAACCCTACAATCACCTTATCATTACACCACCACCACTAGTAGAAAAACAAATATGTCTAATGTCTATACACAATCATTTTGAACCATATTAGTATCCCTTTGGAACTTCTTATCAATCCATGTTATCTTTCCAGTCACTAACTTTCACAGTTCGAATCAAATATTAATTATGCTAACCTTAGAAAAAAAACAAGTTTTGTAACCTGAAACTTCAAAGAAAGTTATTAAAAAAAATTAATTAAAAAATGAAATTACACTTAATTTCCTATTTGAAAATTTATCCATTTTTATGTAATTGCTTAATAAAAAATATACAACTTGAAATATATATGTTGAGCATTTAGTTGTTAGCTAAGTCAAACAACAGGTGTATGGCATATATCTGTAAGATTGTTTGAACAGTCAAGTTTAAAAACAATAACAATAAAAGACAAAATAGAATTAAAAAAAACAAACTCTGAAACAGTTTCATAAATGTATACAAGCAACAGTAGCAGCAGCAGATTCATTACCAAATACATATAGTTGGGTACTTGGAGAAGAAAAAAAATGTAAATTTTATGATGAAGTTTTTCTCAATGTGATATACACTAACTGTTATTAGTTAGCTTGGACTTTTACAATCTGTAACCGAAACATTAATAACATGATAAAATAGTGTGCTGGTATCAGTGGCAGTGAGAGAAAGAACCACACTGAATAGAGTGGAGATGCTTTACAGCAGTGCTTCTCAAAGCCGGTAGTATTATCCCCTGGGGGTGGGGGCAGTGGAAAATTTTATATGGGTACTGGAACAAAGAGCGCAGTAGTGAAGAGAAACAGATATGTGTCACTCTTCTTTACTAAGTCTTTGTCTTCTATTCAGATATTATCGTAAAAGTTTTGTTAATGTAATGCTATGGTAAATTGTTTGTTAGCTACAATCACAAGAACAATGACTATAAAAACTGCAACATCAATAATAACAAAAGATTTTGTAAAATGAGTACGTAAATAAACAAAACTGAGTATATACCACTTGTGTATGTAAGTTATAAACAATAAACAAAATTATAATTTAAAAGATCTTGTCAAAATCTGAGGGCCATTTCCACACATGCAATAAAGATAGTCACTGCACCTGCAGAATTAGGTAATGTATTGACATGTATGAGCATATATATATGCATAAGTATATGAGGTGTATTAAATTTTGCTGAATAATAGGAACAGTAACATTGAAAAAGTTTTAGCAAAAGCATAAGGGCAATAATTATAAAAGTTTGAGAAGCACTGCTTTACAACATCAAGTTTGGGATTCCAATATTTCTGATTCCTTGTTTTGATTTTGAGATCAGTATAAAGAATACCAATAAGAAGGTGGAATTAAAAAAGAAATATTGGTAACCATCTTACAAAACTGCATGTTTTTACACTTAGTAAATATAAATCAATATTTATACATAGATTAACAACATGATATAAGGCAACAGAGAGAGTGGGAGAATGTTAAGGCAATTTAGATGAACAATACCATATAACAAGACTGCGGTGATAACATTACAAAAAGGAATAAAAGGAGGTATCCCTGAAGTATTTGGCATCTAGAGAAAATCTTTCATAGGCACTTGCTCCATAACTTTAAAATTTCAACACAATTTTTAAATAGTATAGGTGTTATCAGAGACAATTTGGGAATAGGACATTAAAAGCATTTCAGTAAGTAGGTAATGTTCAATTTTATTTTATACAAGATTATAATAAATAACATAATGCATATTCTATACAGTCATAACTTAATAAAATAACAACTTGCACAACCACATTCTCAACAGAATCACCATCCAACAATATAACTCAACTCACACAGAACATACTCTTATGCAATCATCACCCAGCATTATAAGACAAAACATAACCCACACAATACATAATCCATAGAATCACCATCTAACACTATAAGACATAGCACAATACACTCACAGCACATCCTCAACACAATCACCACCCAACAAAATAACACAACACATAATCTACACAACAAAAACAGACAAAACATTAAAAAAAAAAAACAAATGTTACATACAAAAAGCAACAATTCTATACATTTCTAACACAACAATGTTGCGTACATCTCAGGAACACAGAAGTGTAGTAGTAGTAGTAGTAGTAGTAGTAGTAGTAGTAGTAGGAGTAGGAGTAGTAGTAGTAGTAGTAATGGTTTCAAATTTGGTACAAGGCCAGAAATTTTAGGGCAGAGGATAAGTCGATTACATCAGTCCCAGTGCTCAACTGGTACTTATTTTATCAACCTTGAAAGGATGAAAGGCAAGGTTGACTTTGGTAGAATTTGAACTCTGAACATAAAGACAGATGAAGTACCACTAAGCATTTTGCCCAGTGTGCTAACAGTTCTGCCAGCTCACTGCCTTAATAATAATAATAATAATAATAATAATAATAATAATAATAATAATAATAATAATAATAATGATTTCTTTTATTGACCACAAAGGCCTCTTTTGATAAACACACTAGAAGACAGCAGCTCTTTCTCTATCATCGCCTTCCTCTTCAAATGATATTTGAAGAAATTGATGAGAGCTTGGCCATATAGGAAAGTGCCTGCCTTCAAACCATTCAGATGAGTTCACCACACAGACCCTTATGCCACAGCCACTAAGTAGAGAGAGCTCTGCCTCCCTTCTCTGTGAAAGGGAGGTAATGCATCAATCTTCATTATACACTAGATGGACAGCTGAATTCATCTTACTCCAGACAGAAGCTGCTCAACACAAGTCCACAAGCCTCAAATGCACAGATACTGAACAATTGCTTGCAGGATGGTTTCGTCACCCAGCATGCATCTCAGATTCAGCTGTTGGCACTTCCATTCTTGAAGAGCTTGATTCAAACAGGCAATGCCCCACCCTCCCCCATAGCACTGCCATGCTAAAGACTTTTGGAAACTGTTCATGGTCCTTGATCCAAAAGAGACCGCTCAGACGGTTCTTGTAGATGCCCAGAGTCAATGCTAGGCCACCATCACTCATACCTTCAACTACCTCATGATCATTGAAGAAAGTGAGTGTTATACCTGTTGTTGGAGCTTTGGGAACTACAAGTACCAAGCTTACAAGTTGAACTGAGAGGACAATGGTAAATGTGAAGAAAACAGTATTACTTGGAACTGCATGAATCCTTCATGTTCTTGAAATCTGGATGAAGGGTGTTACCTTAATCCACTGGTTGGGGACAGATGACACTTAGTTACATTCCACAGCAAAGTTGCTGTGTTCAACAACAACAATAATAACGATAATAATTCTTTCAACTATAAGCGCAAGGCCTGAAATTTTTGATGGAGAGAATTAATCAATTATGTTGTTCCCCCACCTCCCACCCCAGGGTCAACAGGTACTTATTTTATTGACTTTAAGAGGATGAAAGGCAAAGCTGATCTTGGCAAAATTTTGAATTTAGAACATAATGAGTTGGAAGACATATTGCTCTAACAATCCCACCAGCTCACCACATTATTATTATTATTATTATTATTATTATTATTATTATTATTATTATTATTATTATTAGTAGTAGTAGTAGTAGTAGAGGCTTCAGGTTGTTGTTCATTCTCACAGAATTAACTAGAGTAAGATTGAGAGCTCTGAGAAGTAAAATAAAACAATAATAATAATAATCTTTTCTATTATAAACACACGACCTGAAATTTGGGGTGGGGACATTAATTGATTACATTAACCCCAGTACTTGACAGGTGGTACTTATTTATCAACCCTCAAAGGATGAAAAGTAAAGTCAACCTTGGTGGTATTTGAACTCACAATTTAAGAAGCAAGAATAAATGCTGCTAAGCATTTTATCTGACATGCTTTTCACCTTAATTCAACCAGTTTTCTGCCTTAATAATAATAATATTGATAACAACGACAACAATAACAATAACAATAATAATAATAATAGTCTTTACATAGGCACAAAGCCACACACTTGTTTCTTTTTTGCAATGAAGTCATTTTGTACTTGACTGATAAATATTTTATCAACCTTACAAAGATGAAAGATAGAAAAGTTGCCCGCCACCCTCAGTGGGATTGAACTCAGTATGTTGAATAATGTAACTAAAATATTTCAAGTTATTTAAGTCTGGTACTCTACCAATTCTGCCATCTGGCACTCCAATTCAATAACAATGACGGTATCTAACAATGGCCCATGGCTATAAATTTGTGGGCAAGATTTTAGTCAGTTAAATCAACACCAGTACTTGATTAGTACTTTGTTATTGATCTTGAAAAAGACAAAAGGTAAGGTTGACCCCCCACCACCATTAACAATGCTTAGTCTTTTTTGACTCTGAGAGATATGTCAGCAGAGCATAAGCTCCTGGTAGGACCTCCTATACTGATCAAAGGATGGAGGTCAGACTAAACACATTGAGGCAGATTGGTAACAAAAGGGTTAAACTTTTTTAGGTTCAAGTTAATTGATGTTTACAGTATCATCACCATTTACCATCTGTTTTCCATGCTCTCATGGGTTGGATGGTTTAACAGAAGCTGGTGAGCTACAGGACTGTGCCAAGCACCAATATCTGCTTTGTTATGGATTCTATGACTGGATGCCCCTCCTGGCTGTCCTTCAATAAACTATACATTTAATTTTTGATCCAGTAGTATTCAATTTCATAAATCTATATACAAATATCACCAGGGTTGACTTTGCTTATGATTCCTACAGAACTGATGAAACAACACACTAGGTACCATCTAATTAAATATGCCTCAAAATTGACCCTGGAAATATAGGACTTGTATTGTCTAAAGAAAGCATCAACAGGGCAGTGTCACTGAAGATTGAGTTTATGAATTTCAGTTCAACTACATTCATTCCAGGTAATAATCACTGTTGATTAGCTCCAGACCTTCCTTTAATTAACTTTTCCATGTAATAAAACTTGAAGTTAGGCTTTGTAAGGAATGAATTAAAATGAGGTTTGTTCACTGGAATATAAAGAACAGATTCTGAGTACAATGGGTTAATTGAATATAACAAGTTAAAAACTCTTTAAATTGACAAATTTTACTTTGTCATTCATGCAGGTTTAATAAATAACATTAAAACAAAACTGGCTTCTGACTTACTCTTACTAAGACACATCACTGATATAGTTTAAAGTATGATTTTATATGAATGGTCAGACCGAGAAATTTAATTTGGATTTATGTAGTAATGAGCATATGTAGGTCCAGGTGTCACAATAACACCTGGCCTTTCATCATCATCATCATCACCACCACTGCCGCTGCTGCCACCACCACCACCACTACGATCATCATCATCATCATTATTGTTTAACCCTTTTGTTACTGTAATTATTTTGAGATGCTTTGTGTTTCTTTCAATTACTTTAAATACAACTCAGAATTTAGTAAAATAACTTAGATATCATTCAGTTAATGTTAGGAACATAAATTGTGACTAAGGTTTGGTGGAAGATTTTAATTCAAAACTTATGAAAACAAGACATTTGCACTCAGAGCCAGAGCCAGTTTCAGCCGGGTTGGTAATGAAAGGGTTAATGTCTGTTTTGCTTGCCAGCATGGATTGAATGGTTTGATAAGAGCTAACAAACCAGAGGACTGTAGCAAGCTCCTATGTTTGCATATGCATGGTCTCTGCAGCTGGACACCCTTTCTTAGCACCAGCCACATCACAGTGTATTGGGTGATTTTTATGTACAAGTGAGGTCAAAAAGTAACTCACAAGACAAAACCCCTCAACCGAAGGGATGAAGTATTGAAGGAGTGGTTTTATGTCCTCTGTCTCTCCCTAGATCATCCTACCAGGGCTTTACTCTCATTCAACGTAGCAGCTAAGGGTGGGAAGATGTCTAGACATGGTTAGGGAAGATCTCCAGAGGCTCAATGTCACTTTGGAGGATGCAGAGGGGCTGGCACAGGGCCACCAGCAATAGACAGCACTGATAAACATGGTCAGCTCTATGCATGATGATATCTCTGGGACCACTAACCAGGGATGATCCCAACTCCATCAAGCAAGAAGCAAGCAATGGATTTGGTATTGGACTCTCATCTCATAGATCTTCATTTCAAATTGCAGTAGATATTTTAATTGCAAATTAAAACTGCACACTCAATTTTATGTATAACTGCTGGGAGTGGGTACTAGATTGTCTGGGAATGTTACCTGAGCTAGATTGGTATCATCTCAATTTGAGATTTACCATTTATCCACACAACGGTTTTAAATGGAGCTAAGAACCAGCTCTTAAAATGAAGGAAACATTTACATCATTTTTTTAATTACAATCTTCATCAGAGTATTGAAATCTCTGGATAAGGAACAGAATGAAAGGCACTTTGGTAGAGTAACATAACAACAGCAAGCACTTTATTTAAGAAGTTCCTTAGATATGGAAGGAAACTATGAGAAGCCCATGTTGGTTGGTACAGGTGTTATTGAGAATGATCTCAAGAATGAAGTTGTAATAACAGACATAGTGCTTGAAGAGGGAGAGTAAACACAGACGGTAAGAGGTGTTTCTTCAAATAAACATACCTTCCAATACACATAAACAAATGTGTGTTTCTTAGTGTGTTTATGTGTGTTTATTAGTGGGTGGGTGTGCACATGCACACATGCGTGTTTATATGTATGTACGCATGTGTGTGGATGTGTATTAAAATATAGTAAGCAAATATTATTTTCCCATATCTAAGTTTCGTGCTAAATAGAGCAAGTTATCAGAATGCTCTGTTTAGCAAGCAACTTAAAGACATTAAAAATAAGAAATATTTATCTGCTAACACACCAACAACAACAGCAAACGTTTTGAGGCCATTTTCCCTGCTAAAGTGGGCCCTATGACAGTATCAAGGTTCACTATTGGGGGCAGTGTTTTACAGCCAGATCTCATTCCTGTTGTCACTCTTTTAGCTGCCTCTTAAAACATTCAAAGAGACAATGCAATATCCATCTACTATACAATAATATATTCACTCCACACAATGTACTGAGTACTCCTACTTTTGTTAGAGAAACTCATCCTCACCATCATCATTTAACGTCTGATTTCCATGCCGGCATGGGTTAGATGGTTTGATTGGAACTAGTAAGTCAGAGAGCTGCACCAGGATCCAGTCTGACTTTGGCTTAGTTTTTACAGCTGGATGCCCTTCCTACGCCAACCACTCTGAGAGTGTAGTGGGTGCCTTTTATGTGTCACCAGCATGGATGCTGTTATGTACACATTATATATAGAAACACCCACATGTTTGTTCAGCCCCATAGAGATTACAGAGGTTGTGAGCAACTGGTGCCAGGTCTTAATAAAGGTACTATATTTCAATGGAACTTTGAATACAAAACTGGATCATGTTGATAAATATGAAAATATGTGTGTCGCTGTGTGTGGTTAAGAAGCTTACTTTCTGACCATATGGTTCTTGGTTCAGTCCCAATGAGAGGTATCGTGGCTTAGTGCCTTCTATCATAACACCTGGCTGACCAAAGCCTTGTGAGTAGGTTTGATAGACAAAAACTGAAAGAGGATCGATGTGTGTGCGTGTGTGTACATGCATATATTATTGTCTTGACATCACAAGTTGGTTGTAAATGAGCATCCTCATCATACAAGCGAGGCTGTCCATTTCCAGTTTTCATTGAAAAAACATATCTAATCATGGGTAAAATATTACTTTGCTTGGAAAAAGGTGAGGGTTGTAACCAGAACAGCATCCAGCAGTAGAAAATCTGTCTCAACAAATTCCATCTAACCCAGGCATGAATGGAAAAATGGACACTGAATTATGATGATGATGATGATGAGATATATGTATATATGTACACAAATTCACATGAGCAAGCAACATACATTACATACACATAAGCCATAGCTGGTCAAATCAACAGAGTGGCAAATAACCAGCCAAGAGTTTGCCACTTCACACTCTCTCAATGGCAGTGCATTTTGTCCTTGGCCTAAGAGACTATGAAATGGCACAGTCTACTTAGCCCATAATTAAATAGTACACAGTAAGAACAAACAACATGCAACAACAGACAGTGATGAACCTGTGGAATTAACAAATTGATTCTGAACTTGCACAGTGAGTTCACCTTTGTGTAGGACTGAAAACTCCATATACAGATTCAGCTTCAAACTGGGATTTATCAATGATTTCAGACAACTCTGCTAATGAGTCTTAGACTCAGGCTTTGATTATGGTCTGCATATGATTGCCATTTACTAAGTATGTGGTGTAACAGCTCATTCTGTGTTAAACTAAGCACATGTTGGGTACACCCCACCCTGTCCACCCATTAGCTAAATGATATTCTTAGCTAACAAGGGAGGGGTTGGTTATCCCCATACACAAGAAAAAGTTATTCTCCACTTCCACACCCAAACATAAGTGAGTGAAAGAGAGAGAGGGAGAAAGAGGGAGGTGAGATAAAATGAGTAAGTGCATGAGTGAGTGAGTGCATATGTAAGGGCATGTGTGCGAATGTATGCATGAGTGCATGTGTAAAAGTGTGCATGAGTGTAAGTGTGCATGAGTGTGTGTGTATGTGTGTGTGTGTATGTGTGTGTGTATGAGAGAGATAGGGGTGGAGAGAGAGAGAGAGAGAGAGAGAATGTGAGTGTATTTAACAAATAGATTTGGAATAAAGAGACAACTATGTTAGCCAGTACAGTTGTATGCCTGCTGTCTATGATAGCGTCAGGGGACAATATAATATCCTAGATGATGTGAAATATATAACATGAGACAAAATTATGAACCATTAGATATATCTGTTATTGCTCCAGCAATTATTATTTGTAGCAACGCTTCATATTTTAGTATGCTGCTAGAATACTGATGGTTCCCACTATATGTAAATATAAATATATAGTTAAATAATGGTGATGATGATGATAATGATGATGATGATGATGATGATGATGATGATTGTTAAAACTGTAGCAGTAGCTATAACTGTTTTCAACTCTGACAGTTTGTGAGAGAACTTGGTAAGGATTTCACACATCAAAACCCTTACCTGTTGACGAAAGAAGGGGATAGAATGCTAAAAATAGATAAATAAATGTATTTTGAAATTCTTATTGAAATAATCTAATGAGCTTGTTTACTTTGCTTGATACAATAATTGTGTAAAAGACCCAAAGATTGATATAGCAGCAGTATGGAAACAGGCTGTGCTGAAATTTATGACAATGTTAAACTTACAGTTTGCAGTTTTTACTATAAAGTATGTAAGGATACACCTTATGTTCAAATGAATATGTGTGTGGACGATTTGACTGAGGACTGGTGAAACTAGATGGCTACACCAGGCTCCAATCTGATTTGGCAGAGTTTATACATATATATATATATATATATATATATATATATATATATATATATATATATATATACATATATATATATCAGATTGGAACCTGGTGTAGCCATCTGGTTTCACCAGTCCTCAGTTAAATCCCTCAGTCAAATCGTTCAACCCATGCTAGGATGGAAAGCGGACGTTAAACGACGATGATGATGATGATGATATATATATATATATATATATATATATATATATATATAGAGAGAGAGAGAGAGAGAGAGAGAGAAGTAAAATAGCACAGTTGGCACAAGGGGATTAAGAGATGGACAGTTGGACAGTGTGAGAAGTTACAGCAGGTAGACAAAAATTCAAAAGGTGATGGATAAAATATAAACAGAGAAAATTAGCATAGAAAGTTGTGACAGAGAACACAGTATGCTGAGAAAAGAAAGAACACTGATGTTTTGGGTGAACCAGTTGTCAAAACAGATCAAGAAAAAAATATGCAAGAAAAAAGAAACAATACCCATCTACAGCCTGTGTGTACCTTTCAACAACATACAGTTTGTGTATGTGTGTGTGTGAGTGTGTGTGATATGAATGAGTGAACAAAGGAAAGAAAGTAGCTCCTTAAAAATATATAAAGTAACTCCACATTTGATAGGAGTGACATATATTTTTAATAATAGTTTAACTCAGCTCGACATTATTTAAAGTTTCATGAGCACATGTGTGCAACTCATCAAATAATCAGGATTAGAGATGCTTTAAGAAGAGAGAAACCTCAAGTCATGTAAAACTGAGTCAAACTTATATATATTCTTTCTTTTATCCTTTTACTTGTTTCAGTCATTTGACTGTGGCCATGTTGGAGCACTGCCTTTAGTCAAACAAATTGACCCCAGGACTTGTTCTCTGTAAGCCTAGTACTTATTCTATTGGTCTCTTTTGCTGCACTGCTAAGTTATGGAGATGTAAACACACCAACATCAGTTATCAAGTGATGGTGGTGGTGGGGGACAAACACAGACACACAAATACATACATATATAAATATATATATATATATATATGTTGTTGCCAGCGCCGCTGGACTGATTCCTGTGCAGGTGGCACGTAAAAACACCATTTGAGCGTGGCCGTTGCCAGTACCGCCAGACTGGCCCTCATGCTGGCGGCACTTAAAAGCACCCACTACACTCTCGGAGTGGTTAGCATGGAAAGCAGACGTTAAACGATGATGATGATGATATACAACAGGCTTCTTTCAGTTTTCATCTACCATATCCACTTACAAGGTTGTTGGCACAGTGCCTATAGTAGAAGACACTTGCCCAAGGTACTATGCAGTGGGACTGAACCTGGAACCATGTAGTTGGGAAGCAAGCTTCTTACCACACAGTCATTCCTGTGCCTATATATATATAATTCAATTAAAATGGATCTATAAAAGATCGAGGCATATCAATGTGAAGCATGCTACTAATAGGCTAAACAGAATTACACAGAGCAGACAGTGAAGCAATGTATTGCATAATATAATTGTATTAAGCCTATGTCAAAATAAAAACTCCTAATGAAACAATTGTAGCAACACTGCAAACCTATTTGTCTGTTCTTATTACATATACACACATATACATACAGATAAATAGATATATTCATACGTACATACATAGATACACACACACACAAATATGTGTTTGCTTTTATAAATATTGCAAAAAATATGGCATAAATAGTGTTGAAGAACTGTATAGATAGTGGATCAAAATATATATGTCTAATCAGTTTTGGTTCTTTACTTCATACAACTGAATGGACATAAGTGTCCATACACACATAGTAGTCACTATTGTATATATATACTGGCTCAATACTAAGTTACATAATACAGAGCTGTATTTTAATGGTTTACTGGTCAAGACAGTACACCATTACAATACATCATTTTGTTCTCTCCCACTAGATTCTGAGTTCAAATTCCACTTGTGCCAATGCCACCTTTCATTCATCCAGCACTGGCAAACACATGCTACAAAATTTGTTACCCGTAAAGTTCCACTAACTAACTAAGGTTAAATGCAGAAACATTACTATAGGACGCTGCAGAATATATTTCTGTAATCTAAACCCTTTTTTCTTATACTTTTGTCTTTCATATTTTTTTTCCATAGTAAATTATATTGTCTGCTTTATAAATTTGGACCCATACTAATTTAAACAAAAAAAAAAGAAGAAAATCATCACTTGCATGGAACTTTTGTGTGTGCATGTTTGCATGTGTTGAGGCTTTTTCTGGACAATATGAGAGAAACACAAAATATTTTGGCAGAAACAAGTAAAGGAAATAATAGTTGAAGGATCTTAGTGATAATTTCATTCTCTAGTTTTATGACTATCATAAAATATCAGGAATTATCTGGTTTTATATATATATATATATATATATATATATATATATATATATATATATATATATATATATATATATATATATATATATATATATATATATTCTAGAAATGAAAGAATAATAACTTCATTCAGAATCTAAAAAAATGTATTGATTTATATTTAGAAAAAAAAAAATTCCCATTCGTTCAATAATATAATCCATTGCTTTCTGTAAATGTTTCACAACAGATCTCTAGGATACCATATATTGTGAATCAAAAATGAATACCTGGAGGTGGTGGAGTTCTGTTTTCTGTAGTCTTTTCTCTAAGCCTATGAGGAGGATTTGAGCTTAACTCCACGAGATAACAATACACTCATCACTTCAATAACGCTCACATTGCTTATAGCTATGAAGTGTAACTTCCTCATTGTATCTGTTATGTGGACTGAGCCATTGAGAAATAAGCAATTTTTATGAGACAGATGACAGAGCAATAGTAACTGAAAAAAAAATCAATCGAATCTGTAAGTTTTGTAGATTGTTACCCTGTCAAATTAGCCAGCTGTTGCTCTTTCGTTCTTACTTGAATTTCCACAATAAACTTGCTGAACAAATTTTTTAAACAATTTTTTGTCTTTTGAAATTTGTAATTTTTTTCTTGTAACTCCTAAGATTATATAAAATACATTTTAAAAATTGAAAACAGAATGTAAAAATTACATTTTTCATAAAAAAAATAAAACACCTCCGCCTCCAAAAAACAAACAAAAAAGCATTTATAAACAGGTAACAAAAAACAGTTTCTCCACTGCTGCCACCATCATCAAATTTCTAATCCCATCACCAGTATTAGTAGTAGTAACAAACAGTACCAGTATTAATAGTAGTAACAGTACCATTATTTCAGCAAAACCATCTCTAAAGTTTTTTTCAAGATGGTACAATGATTGTTGAAGTGAGTGACTGCCACAAATTGCTGTTTACAGTTGAATATTCCTTTGAAATATATTCTTTATTTTCATATTCTTTATTAGTGTTCTGAGCAGCTGCCATTTGCAAGGTATCCTCTTTTCCATAACCGGTGGCTTCTGTTGCACACTCTGTCTCTTCCACCTTCACATCTGGGCACACTGCATTACAAACCTGCATTACAGGTAGAGTGGAAGGGAAGCTGACTTTCTCCATTTCTTGCTGCTTATGAGTTCGCTTGTGCCGCTGAAGTTTTCCTGTTTGGGCAAAGACCTTGCCACAAACTTCACAGCCAAATGGTTTCTCGCCTGTGTGGATTCGCCGATGAATCTGCAATGTGTCTCGTCGAGCAAACCGTTGGATGCATATATCACATTGGAAAGGCTTTTCTCCAGTGTGAGTGCGTTTGTGAATGTGCAGCTGGTCCCTTTGTGCAAAACTCTTTTCACAAACTACGCAATAAAATGGTCGCTCTCCAGTGTGGGTCCGCAGGTGAATCTTCAATGTGTCACGTCGAGCAAAATTTTTGGGGCAAAAGCTACATTGGTACGGCTTCTCTCCTGTATGTATACGCCTATGGATTTGAAGTTTGTCACGTTGTGCAAATGACTTTGGGCAAACATCACACTTGAATGGCCTTTCCCCAGTGTGTACCCTACGATGGATTTGTAGAGTGTCACGGCGAGTGAATTTTTTGCTGCAGAAATCACACTGGAATCGTTTGTTGGCATCGCTGTCTTCAACAGGAAGCATTTTGTTGCCTTCAGAGCAAGCTTCAGTGCAACCCATCATACTGCTACAACTGCTACTGCAATTGCTCACCTCAGTGCAATTGTCTATGTTGCAGACAGAGCTAGAACAAGAGCAGCTCCTGCAACAAGTCTCTTGATTGCTGCTCTGTGCATTCTGAGAACTGGTGGACAAACTGCCATCACAATTGATAATTTGATTAAACATTTTAACATCTGTATGCATGATACGGGGTGGTTGTTGTTGTTGTTGCTGATGTTGATGCTGCTGCTGGTGTTGTTGTTGTTGTTGCTGTTGCTGCTGTTGATGTTGCTGCTGGTGTTGATGTTGTTGCTGATGTTGCTGCTGACATTGCTGTTGCTGACATTGTTGTTGCTGATGTTGTTGGTGTTGTATAAAACAGTTTCCATGGGTAACATTCGGGGTAACAGTCATCACTGGTAGTATAGTTTGTCCTTGCAGACAAATCTGTGGCTTGTGACATATGTTGTTGCTGTTGACAGACTTATGGCAATCCATTGTGAAGCAGCTGAGTGTTACATAAACACACAGCAGCAAAAATTTCCAATATTATTATTATTATTATTATGATTATTATTATTATTATTATTATTCCAGCAGTTTTATTATTATTGCATGCTTTCCCTGCGAGTTGGGTAAATGCAGTGCTTGGTTTTGGTTTTGTACTTTCTATTGTATTGCCTGTACTTTAGGTAATATATGTACAGTACCTTGTAGTGATACTTTCTTTATTTGTATATAAACTAGTTTTGGTTAGGTATTTATTTCTGTTGATTTTTTTTAACCATTCCCAAGGCACCTATTATTATAGCATTTATTTCTGTATTCAGTCCACTACAATTACTCCTGTTATTGTAAGTATTATTGTTCTTCTTTTATTCACCTCCTGGTTTAGATCTGAATGTCAGGCAACTCTAAATGCATGATATTAGAAATATATTCTTGAGTTCCAAAGTTTTTGGTTCTTTTCATCAACCATTGATTCTGAGAAGAACAATCTGGAAAAAAGAAAAGGAATTAATTTAGATCAAAGTATTGCAGAAGTAAATTAAAACATACAACAAATATTTTTAAAAAATGAAATTCCGGTCACTAACACAGTCCCACAGCAATTTCAGATGAACAATATTAGTAACTAGTTCAGAGTTGGTACAAAAAAAAAAAAAAATTGACATTGGATAATGTTTAACCTTTTAGCATTTAAACTGGCCAAAATATTCTATTTGTTTATGTTCAAACTGGTCAAAAACAGACTCTTACATCCACCCTACAATGTCTTCTAAAAATAAACAATCCCATAATTGAAATCTCAAAGCTACAAGATAATGTATGATTAATTTAAAATAATGTGAATAAATAAGCATTACATTTGACAAACTAATCTGAATGCT
>NC_142941.1:32523189-32570689 GCF_046866305.1 Octopus bimaculoides | reverse complement strand
ACATAATTATATATATATATATATATATAATTATGTGTATTTCTTCTATCTTAATGAATAAAAATTCTTCTGATAGAATAAATGGGTTAATAGAAACCAAATGTAGCAAAGAACACAAAATAACTGTGGTTTAGTTCCTGTTTTTAAGGCAGGAACTCCTTGAAATTTTGGGTATTTGAGTATATTTAAGAATTTAAGGATTGGAGAAAACGCATGTTATAATTGCATACTTTATTCCTACATATGTTTCAAAGGATTACAACCTGTGTGATCCATAGGGATCTTTGATCTTAAAATTGTAACCTTCGCATCAGGGAAAGCATGGGAATCATCTTAAAAGGTCATAATGTCTTACGTTTAAGATGATTCCCATGCTTTCCCTGATGAGAAGGTTACAATTTTAAGATCAAAGATCCCTATGGATCACACAGGTTGTAATCCTTTGAAACATGTAGGAATAAAGTATGCAATTATAACATGCGTTTTCTCCAATCCTTAAATTCTTATATATATATATATATATATATCATCATCATCATCATCATCGTTTAACGTCCGCTTTCCATGCTAGCATGGGTTGGACGATTTGACTGAGGACTGGTGAAACCGGATGGCAACACCAGGCTCCAATCTAATTTGGCAGAGTTTCTACAGCTGGATGCCCTTCCTAACGCCAACCACTCAGAGAGTGTAGTGGGTGCTTTTACGTGTCACCCGCACGAAAACGGCCACGCTCGAAATGGTGTCTTTTATGTGCCACCCGCACAAGCCAGTCCAGGGGCACTGGCAACGATCTCACTCGAAAATCCTACGGGAGCCAGTCAGGCGGTACTGGCAACAGCCACGCTCAAAATGGTGCATCTTATGTGCCACCCACACAAGAGCCAGTCCAGGGGCACTGGCAATGATCTTACTTGGCTTGCCGGGTCTTCTCACGCACAGCACATTTCCAAAGGTCTCGGTCAGTAGTCATCGCCTCGGTGAGGCCCAATGTACGAAGGTCTTGCCTCACCACCTCAGCCCAGGTCTTCCTGGGCCTACCTCTTCCACGGGTTCCCTCAACTGTTAGAGTGTGGCACTTTTTCACGCAGCTATCCTCATCCACTCTCGCCACATGTCCATACCAGCTCAATCGTCTCTCTTGCACACCACAACTGATGCTTCTAATGTTCAGCTTTTCTCTCAAGATACTTACACTCTGACGGGTATTCACATTGACATTACACATCCAATGGAGCATACTGGCTTCATTCCTTGCGAGCTTACGTATGTCCTCAGCAGTTACAGCCCATGTTTCACTGCCATGTAGCATGGCTGTTCGTACGCATGCGTCATACAGTCTGCCTTTTACTCTGAGTGAGAGTCCCTTTGTCGCCAGCAGGGGTAAGAGCTCTCTAAACTGCCCAGGCTATTCTTATTCTAGCAGCTACACTTTCAGCGCACCCACCCCCACTACTAACTTGGTCGCCCAGATAGCGGAAGCTATCGACTACCTCTAGTTTTTCACCCTGGAATGAGATAGAAGTTGTTTCCTGTTTGTTTACAGTCTTTATTGCACCTGAACATCTACCACAAACAAAAACTAACTTCCTAGTTAACCTGCCTTTGATGTTGCTGCACCTCTTATGTGTCCATAGCTTGCACCGGGTACATCTTATAGAGTTACTACCTACTCCTTTTCTACATACTGAGCAGGGCCATCTACCTGAAGGGGTTTGTGTTTTATCTACCTTCCTACTTATTAGGATTTTGGTTTTAGCTGGGTTGACTCTAAGGCCCTTCAATTCTAGACCTTGCTTCCACACCTGAAACTTCTCCTCTAGTTCTGATAGTGACTCCGCAATTAGGTCATCAGCATAGAGGAGCTCCCAAGGGCAACCTGTCTTGAACTCCTCTGTGATTGCCTGGAGGACTATGATAAATAAGAGGGGGCTGAGGACGGAACCTTGGTGGACCCCTACCTCTACCCGGAATTCATTGCTGTACTCATTTCCAACCCTCACCTTACTGGCAGCATCTCTGTACATGGCTCGCACAGCTCTCACTAACCATTCTTCTATCCCAAGTTTCCTCATTGACCACCAGATAAGGGATCGGGGGACCCTGTCAAAGGCTTTCTCCATGTCAACGAAAGCCAGGTACAGAGGTTTATCCTTAGCTAGGTATTTCTCCGGCAGCTGTCTCACTAGAAATAAGGCATCAGTAGTGCTTTTACCTGGCACAAACCCAAACTGCATCTCATCTAAGTTGATTCGCTCCCTAATTAGTTGGGCTATGACCCTCTCTGTAACTTTCATAACCTGATCTAACAGCTTGATGCCTCTGTAATTATTTGTATCTAAAGCGTTACCTTTACCTTTGTAGCAGTTGACTATGATGCTGCTACACCAGTCATTGGGTATGACTCCTTCGTGTATCACCTGGTTCGTAATACGGGTGACTAGGCTATAGCCAACACTGCCAGATATTTTGAGCATTTCTGCAGTGATTCCTGATGGGCCGGGGGCTTTCCCGGTCTTCATACTCTTAATTGCTTTATCTACCCCGGTACTATCAACTCGGATAGCTGGTCCCTCTATTGGGTCGACATACGGCAGGCTCTCTTCCTCCCATTCATTCTCTTTATTAAGAAATCTATCGTAGTGGCATCTCCAGACCTCTTTCTTTGCATCCTCATTTAGTGCAAGCGTACCATCATCCATGCGAACACATTTCTCTCCTACAACATCACTATTCTCTCTCCTACACTGTCTTGCAACACGAAATACCTCGAGTCTTTGGTCCTCACGGCGCAGAACATTGGCAAATCTTTTCTTATCTGCTTCCCCTCTGGCTAAATAAACCTGTCGCCTAGCCTCCCTTCTGGCACATTGGTACAATTCCCTGCTACCACCGTTCTTCCAGTCCTTCCAAGCCTGTTTCTTTTGTCTAATAGCCCTGTCTACCCCCTTGTTCCACCACCACGTTACTCTGGGTCTGGAGGGGACCTTACACCACCCACAAATCTGGTCGGTGGCTTTCAACAGGTTGTCCCGCAGAAATCTCCAATTGTCTTCCACGTTGTATGATGCTATATCCCCTTCTATTTCGTTAAATGCTTCAAGTAACTTGTCTCTAAGTCTCTGTCCATTTTCAGGGTCTTTAAGCTTCCACACCCTTCTCCTCCAAGCCAGTCTAATTCTGGGCACCCATTTTGCCTTGATCCCAAAGTCGCTAACTACTAATCTATGTTGTGGGGTACATTCTTCGCCTGGGTAGGTTTTGGCATTTATAAGCCGCCCTCTTTCCCTATTTCTGGCGAGGATGTAGTCGATTTGGCTAGAGTGTCTGCCGGAGCGGTAGCATATATATATATATATATATATATATATATATATACACACATATATATACATATAACACAGCCATCACTTACAAGTGAGTGTGACTTGGCTCCCTAAACTCTGATCTAGTGGACCATCTGGGAAGTGACAGCTGGAGGAAGAGAGGGTTGCATTAGCACTGGGCTGTTCACCTCAGTAGATTAGAACAGAGTGAAGTGCCTTGGTCAAAGATACAATGCACTGATTGGTTCAGAAATCAAGACCACTACTTTATGATCATGTGCTCAACATCCTAACCATCTGACCACATGCCTTCACACGCACACATACTCACTCTCTCTCTCTCTCTCTTACACACACACACACATACAGTATTCATTTCATATGCCAGCAGCAGGAACAATAGATTTCCACTAAGTTTGCCTCTGAAATATCTCCACAAAAGAACTCAAAATACATAAAATAGTGCTTAGAGAAATGACATTTGTCTTCATGATAAATGCGAAGTAAATGTTACACAACCTAAAGAGCACAAGCAAAATGCGCTACATATATGCATATAGGCATGGTTGTGTGGTAAAGTCGCTTGCTTCGCAACAACATGGTTTGGGGTTCAGTCCCACTGTGGGGCACTTTGGCTCTCTTATACTATAGCCCTAGGTCAACCAAAGCCTTACAAGTGGATTTGGTAGATGAAAACTGATGTCCATTGTGTGTGCATATGTGTTTGTATGTTTATATATATATATATATATATATATATATATATATATATATATATTATAAGCTTAAAGCTAAAAAGGAGTCCTGCTGTATTGACTAAAGAATATAGTTTAATATTGGGGCATATAAGCCCTCAATGGAAAAAAGTGGGTTTTGCGTACAAGTGAGACTTGTGACAAGCGTGCTAGCATTATACTAACGTGCCCACTTGCCTCTTCCCATCAGATTTAAGCATGATAATTTCATAGTGTTGTTTTTATGAACAAACAATCATATGCATTTTCTGCAATGATTTGATAAGTGGTGCCAAATTTACAATTCTGTAAATAATAATAATAATGACCCAAAAATTTTCATCCTAACCTCCAGGATGGAGATTTTCAGGCCATGTTTGCATTTTAGAAGAATCCTGCTGGTGTTTTGGAATCTGCAAGGTGACGCCACAGCCAGAAGCCAATAGCCAAGGCCAAAGAGAGTCAATTGTTTACCCTCATGGTTCTTTGGTGAGTGCAAGATGGCTAATGGCAAAGGGAGATAATCACCTAGTGTTTACCTTTATAGTAAGGCATTTCCCCCTCCATATTTTGAAGAGGTCTTAGGCCAGCAGTGTTTGGGGTCTGAAGATACACCATAAGGCCAAACCCCTTATGAGCGAGAAACCCAGGATAACACCATAAACAGGCCTCCCCCATTATAATATATATATATATATATATATATATAGATATAGAGAGAGAGAGAGAGAGAGAGAGAGAGAGAGAGAGAGAGAGAAGAGAGAGAGAGAGAGAGTGAGAGAGAGAGAGACAGACAGACGACAAATTCTTAATTTAGCTGATCTTTGATGGAAGATATAAAATGAAAATTTTATTACACCTGGGATCACATAACATACATGTTTGCAATATCACTGCAAACAATGCCCTGAGACTTTTGGGGGACTTTGATGCAAGGGCTTCTGCCGGCATTGCCTGATATTATGCCTCATCTTCTAGCAACCCGTGCTTGAAGCAGGCCTCCCGGTATATTCTACCTACCTAGTCTAATGACTAGGTTTTCAGATCCTGGAAACACTCCTGTTGACTGGGATGGACTGTGTAAACTCTCCCAAGGTAATTGCCAGGATGTCCATCAACATCTTGACCAGCCTTTCTTCATACCCTCCTACGCTGCTTCCCGCTTTCCATGGCTCTTGCTGTGGCTGTGCAAGCAGCATTTTGTGAATGTCTTTGTCCAGTCTCATGTGAGGATTATTTGCTCTCCTTCTCTTCAATGTCTTTGCTGCAGTGGTTTTGCAACCAATACGGGCTCTTTTCTTAAGTGGCATTATCTCAGAGTTTAGAAGCTTCAATTATAAAATGCAGATGTGGCAAAAGTAAATATAAATGCACAGAGTGCAAACAATTTAGAGAGAGAAAATGGAGAAAATCAGTTGAAAACTGCAGAAGCTTTTAGAGAAAAACCCGTGTAAAACACTGTTTTTCATGGTTTCTTGCTTGAAGCAGGAGCTCTGGGCAAAAGGTTATAGTGCATGATCATCCTTGTAATGTATGTGTAAAGTTTGATAAAAACTGGTTGAAAACTGTAGAAATGTATACATACTACATACACAGACATCCTTTGTTGAGAGAACATACAAATACCATAAAGGCAAAGATATGCATGACAAAATCAAAATACACTGAAGTCAATTTTGAGGTATATGTGACAAAACTGAATTTAAACACACTGGGTAAACAAAAATTAAAAATAACTAAATTATTTTTCCGGGAGAACATACAAAAACCGTAACAGCAGAGATTTTTACGCATGACTAATTTAAATACAAGGAAGTCAATTTGTAGACAGAACTTACAAACCCCGTTGAGTGTATAAAGCTCTAGAAGAAAATAGTTTGAGTAAAAAAACTTGAGCCACTTTAGGATAGCTTTTTCTAACGCATGACCACTCAGTAGCATGGTTGAAATCTCATTGGTTAGTAATAAAGGCTTATCGGATGTATGTGGCCCATAGTAGACATACGTACATATGCACGACAGCACACACAATGTTTTGCGTTAGAGGGAGAAATATAAATAGGGTATTTAAATAGAGGGAGTGCAAAAAAATTTTAAATAAGTAATGTTGCAGGGAGAACATACAAATACTGTAAAGACAAAGATATTTACGCACAGCAAAATTGAAATACACTGAAGTAAATTTTTAGGCAGATGTGGCAAAACTGAATTTAAACACACTAGGTGAACATAACTAAACTATTTTTCAGGGAGAGCATACAAAAACAACAGAGATTTTTACGCACGACTGATTGAAATACATGGAACTCAATTTGTAGAAAGAAGTTAGTAAGTGTGTGAGTGAGTTAAAGAGAGAGAGTGAAAGAAACAGACACAAACTAAAAAAAGAGGAACTATTACAGAGGGTGAGAGAATATGTGTAAACAAGAGAAACAGAGAATGAGAAAAAGAGAGAGAAGAGAGAAATAAACAGAGAGAGAAAAGGGAAAGAATTGGTTGAAAACTGCAGAAGTTTTTAGAGAAAAACCTGCGTAAAACACCGTTTTTCCTGGTTTCTCACTTTACGCAGGACCTCTGGGCAAAATGTTATAGTGCATGACCATCCTTGGCATGTAAGTAATGTGTGTGTAAAGTTTGGTGAAAATCGGTTGAAAACTGTAGAAATGCATACGTACTACACACACACAGACATCCTTTGTTTTATATGTATTGATTAC
The DNA here is from genome assembly GCF_046866305.1 of Octopus bimaculoides. NCBI lineage: Eukaryota > Metazoa > Mollusca > Cephalopoda > Octopoda > Octopodidae > Octopus > Octopus bimaculoides. Next base: position 32,563,912 of record NC_142941.1, on the reverse strand, counting down.
ACATAGTATTTAATTACAAAGAGTTTAAGCTGCTTCCTCCCTCTATGGGATAAGCACAATTAGATACTCTTGACAAGATGGCAATAACCAATCAAAACTAGTTGAGCAGTTGTTCTTAGTTTCATCTGCATGTTTTATTTACATAGTGAATCTGATATGTGTTTATTAAACATATATATATGAATTTATTCATAATTTATCCACATACATGCTGCTGCAGAACTTTAGTTGTCTGATATGAACTACAATCAGGACTGACAGATAAACAAAAAGCCCTCTTGCAGACTACTTTGACAATGAGTGACAGCAACCTCATCATCACAGCTGGTGACAGTAATGGACATATTGAGCAATACTAAAAAATTTTCTAGCACACATGGTGGCTATAGATATGGTTTAACAAAATGATCATGTCACAAATGACATAATGTTTGCAACATTAAGTTCAGAAAACTGGCTAGACATCCAATCACCTCCCAATTAGACAAACGTGCAAGCCGGATAGACTTTTTAGTCATCAGAAAACAGGATAGGAACTGGGTGTGTGTACACAATTCTTCTGTGCTGAAGAATATATTGCTCCATACACTGATCAGTAACTCTAGTATAAGACTAGGACCACCAGTGATCAGCGTGCCTAGGTTAAGATCAGTCCTGACTAAGAAACACAAGGCAATCAATGAAGGAAGATATGGAAGCTGAAAAATCCCCTTAACTGATATAGGCTTAGAGAAGTACTAGGAGGTGTGATTATGAGAAAAAGAGAGAGATAGAAACTTATAACATAGAGACTATCTGGAAGTTTCTGTATAACTTGCTACAAACCTGACATGCAACTAATACAAAGTTCCAACCAGACAGGTGATATGGTGATGGAATAATATAGTATATACAGCCACAGACTTTGTAAGCAGCATGCACACAGAATTAATTAGTTGTGAGAATTCCAGTGAAATAAACTATTTCCTATGCTCAGAAAGTTTCTTAGAAGTTGTTAATACTTTCTTTTACCAAGGTAACCTGATCAGGAGATGAGGGGGTTTCACTAAAAACATAACAGCCTGAGTAAGGAATAGGATGAGAAAAGTTCTGAAATGAAGAGAGACCTCTACTGGTAAAGTAAGGATTGTTTTTCCAAGTGAAGGACAGATTATATGCTGTTTGTGATGTTGCATAGTAGTGAGATATGGGCATTGAATGCAGAGGATTTAGGACTGGAAAGAAATGAGGTATGCTCTGCTAAATGTTTAATGTCAGCATGTGTGAACAATGGGTCACAAATGAGCTGAGAGAAAACTAGGTATAAAAGGAATCAGAAGTATCACACAAGAAAGAATACTGGTATGACAAAGTGATGCATACAGAAGGTACTAGTTATGTCAAGATGTGTCAAATTGATCCAAACAGATGGAATCTGAGGAAGTAGACTAAAGAAGACATAGATAGGAAGAAGTAATGAAGGGTAATCTCAAAAGGCTAAACCTCATGAAAGAAATAATAACAAAGGATTGTAACAAGTAATGAAGCATTGTGCTGGAGAAGACTTGTCCAACCCATGCAAGCATGAAGAAATGAGTGTGATGATGATGATGATGATGATGATGACATGAAAGACACATTTGTAAACACTCACATGTCTGTACATATAACCAAGACAGTTAATATTACAGTGTAATTTCAAATCTCACAAAGCTTGACATGACCATTCGCCCTAGCAAGTGTCATACTAGTAAAACACGGGGGGGGGGGGGGGGGGCAAAAAATATAACACACTACAAACCTCCCTTTCTGCATTCCACAAAATATGTTGTTCTCATGTCTATGTTACAAACTATTATGGTTTAATAATATAAATGTTAGTATATAGATAATTATATAGATGTTAGTCAGTATTATTGCTATGTCATGGTCCACTGAAAGAGACTGATGTCTACATGGAGATACACCAAAAAATCATTGATGTCAACAGAAGTACACTGGCTTCTGCTTCTTGGAGCTGGCTGACCTCATGCCATCTCCACTCAGGCATTCTTGCCCTATTCATCTCCCCCTTTTCTTGTTACCCTTGTTGAATCCAATCCCGCCGCCCAGCTTTACACTAACTGTTATGCTACATCTTTCTGTTATGGAAGGATTCCGACCACCTGCCCAGTGTTAAACCAGAAGGTACTACCTTCTCTGCATATTTTCGTAGATACAAAGAAATCTTCAAAAATTGGTTCAACAAGAAAAAAAGTGCGACAAGAAAAAAGTCATCCCCTGCTGAACATGAAAAATATAGTAACTATATTCTGCTGAAGAAGCCAGGTGAGATTTGTTTCAATGAAACAATTAACATTTTATCGAAAATTTTCAGGGAAAGAAGTTCCCTGTTCAATACTTGCTGGAAATGTTCAGACTGGACATTTAGTGTTCAGACTGGACATTTAGTGTTCAGACTGGACAAAACCAACTGAAAATAATTCCCCTTTATTTGTTTGAACCAGCCAAATCTGGCTGTATCTGATTCCTCTATGAAATCACTAAAAAACTAAACAAATCACGTTTCTGAATTCTTGTAGCTTTGAGATAATTCAAGATAAAGCCTTCCCTGCCTTTATTCAAGTAAAAATACTGTGAAACTTTTGAGACTTCTTGGTTTTTTAACATCTGAAGATAAGTGTATATCTCAGTTTTTAACGATATGACAACAGCAAGTAGTGATTCCGACTTTGAAGGTTTTACTTTTAATGATGTACAAAATATAAAAAGAAACAACAGTGATTTGTCTTCGGACAAATCTGATATTGATATTTATGAATCTTCATTGAACAAGGAAGATTTTGATAACGAAAGTGATAAAAAATGAAAGTGATGAAAATGATACTAGAAACATTACAGCAACATGGTTGAAGATTACTACATCAATCACAATTCCCAATTTCACAGAAAAGACTAGTCCACAACACAGTCTACCTTCCGATGCTCAACCATTGGACTATTTATTTTTATTTTTACCAAAAAGTTTTTTTTGAAACTGTTGTGGAGGAAACAAATAAATATGCTCAACACATAATTTCTATTCGTGGAAGACCCAATCCACTATAGCAGCCAACTGATACTGTGGAAATGCAAGCTTTTTTTACTATAAACATTATGTTTGATATCAAGCAGCTTCCTTGACTGTGGAACTACTGGAGTCCTGATATAAGGTATGGTGATCCATATATCTCCAGCATTATGTCTAACTATAGTTAATTCATATATTGTTTATGTAAAAAGCCACAAGGTACCTCTGCCAGCAAAGGATTATGACCATTTGAAATTTTAGGTTGACATTGTAGCTCAGTTACATGAAGTTTTCTCTTCCAGAAAGCACAGAATTGGGAGAAAAGCAAAATTAACTGAGGTGGATGTCAACAGAGAAATTATTGACTTTCATAAAGAGGTAAAAATACACTGAAGGAAAAAAGTTTGCAGACTGTGTTCACTGCAAAAAAAGAAAAACTGCGAAAAGATATCAGGCTGAGGCCTCATATATGTGTTCGTTTTGCAAAGCGCCCTTGTGTAAAGAGTGCTTTAGATAGTTTCATGATAGAAATATGGCATAACTATATTTTGTTGTTTGATAGTAATACTATCATATATTCCGTTTACATATTTGTTTTGCAAGATTTTTGATGTGAAATCGTGTGTTGAAACAGATGTTGTTGTACTTGGGGATGGTCATATTGCCAGTTTAGCCAATAAAAACACACGCACTGTATATTTGGTGTTAATTTGCTTCAGCTTTATATTACATTATAAATATACAGTGCGTGTGTTTTTATTGGCTAAACTGGCAACATGACCATCCCCAAGTACAACAACTATCATATATTCTTTTCATTTTATTACAAATAATATGTGAAAGTGAGAAATACATACTAATCTTCAGTATGTCACACACATGTATTCACCTTTGTCTCACCTGTTACTGAGCTTTTTTTATTAGAGGCATTCTGTTATGTAAATGTATTCATTAAATGGTATAAGAGTACATAGCCAATGGTATATTGACTAGTAAAAGAGTTTTGTACTTTATTTTCAATGAAAATGCTTGAATGAAATATAGAGAAAGAATAAAATTTTGTACCGATTATACCTGTATTTTAATTAATTCAATTAATGTACCTAATCTTGAAAATGGCAAAATTGTTGGTGGCTGACATCTGGGATAATTTTAGTAACAAATCAAACAGATAAGATGCATTAAGAATTTCAATTTTAGTGTTTATCCATATTGCTTTTACACCTGTTAATTAAATTTTCCTGTGCAAAGTCAAATTTAATCAGAAAGATCAGCTAAAATTACTATAAACCACTGGTATATAACCATAAACCACTGGTATATAAGCACCCACTGGCAAAATTTCAAATCTGTACGTAAAAGAATTAACAAAGTTACAAGCAAATATTGTGGACACACCTCTTGAACCTGAATAATTCAAAATAATGTGAACAAATAAGCATTACATTTGACAGATAAATCTGAACACTAAAGGGTTAAACTTGGTAAAAAAAGATGAAGATTTTGTCACTTATGCCAGAGTGGTTAACAGAGTATGAGAAATTCAAATTGAATGAGTTGACCCCGGACATGTTCAAGTGTTTAATCTTTGTTCAAGGGCTTACTGCAAATAAAGATACAGATATATGTTCTCAGATATTGACAAAATTAGAACAGGACCAAAAAATTTAACTCTGCAAGCAGTAGCAGAAGAATGCCAGAAGATTATTAATCTATGACATGATGCAAATAAAACTGAAGAGAAAGATTTTTCTTAGATTCAAGCATGTCGACCAGTAATGAATAAGAAACTAGACAGAAAAATATCAAGACTGAATCTATGTTATGAGTGCAGTGGTCTACATTTAAAAAATAACTGTGAGTTTAAAAATATAAAATGCTACATGTGTGGTAAAATAGGCCATAAAAAGTTGCATTGTAGGACAGAACCTAAAAAACAGTTCAACAGAAAAAATCACATAAACGGATTATCATCATCATCATCGTTTAACGTCTGCTTTCCATGCTAGCATGGGTTGGACGATTTGACTGAGGACTGGTGAACCGGATGGCTGCACCAAGCTCCAATCTGATTTGGTAGAGTTTCTACAGCTGGATGCCCTTCCTAACGCCAACCACTCTGAGAGTGTAGTGGGTGCTTTTACATGCCACCGGCACGAAGGCCAGTCAGGCAGTACTGGCAACGGCCATGCTCAAAATGGTGTATTTTACGTGCCACCTGCACAGGAGCCAGTCCAGCGGTACTGGCAACGATCTCACTCGAATGTCTTTACAAGTGCCAGGAAGGCGACGCTGAGCACAGGTGCCATGACGATTTCGCTTTCAGTGACAAAAAATACAAACAAGCTTCAAAGAAAATTTGTGTATCTAAAAATTAATAACACAAATGTAAAGTTACAATTGGATACAGGTAGTGACATCTAAATAATTAACATACATACATGGAAAAAGATTGGGGGGACCTAAATTAAATGAAATCTTGAAAATTGCCCCATGGTGTTTCAGGAAAAAAATTATATTTTAAGGGCGAATTGATAAGTAACATTACATTTCATGAAAAAAACCTTAAAGACTAAAGTTTTTGTGTTAAATGATACAACAAACTTGTTTGGTGCTGACTGGATGGAATTATTCAATTTATGGGACATCCCCATAAACTTTCTCAGTAAAAATGTAAAAGGTTTTACCTCCAGTACAAAAAAGTCATCAGACAAATTGGAAAAAAATTTTTTTTATATTTTTCCTGAAGTTCTGTCTGATAAATTAGGTCTGTATACCAAAATGAAGGCACAGTTTCAAATACAAGAAAATGCCATACCGACATTTAAACAAAAACGAATGGTACCATTTGCAGCATTAGAACAGATAAATTTAGAGTTAGAAAGACTAGAAAAAATTGGAGTTATCCAAAAAGTGGAATACTCTGAATGGGCAGCACCAACTGTGTACATTAAGAAAAAGAATAATAAAATCAGAGTGTTATTTGATTTTTCCACTGGTTTAAATGAATGTCTTAAAATGTGCCACTATCCACTACCTACTCCAGAGATATTTTTGTGAAATTAAACAGTGGCAAAATATTTTCTAAATTGGATCTCTCTGATGCATACCTACAAATTAGAGTAGATGATGAATGCTCTAAATACCAAACAATTAACAAACATAAACAACTATATGAATACAACAGGCTACCATTTGGCTTAAAAGTCACGCCAGCGATTTTTCAACAGATGCAATGTTAGTGAACTGTGAATTTGCAATTCCATATCTGGATGATATACACAATAAAAGCAAATCCAGGGATCAACACATAGAAGACATAAAATATGTACTTGAAGAAATTAGGGATTACAGCTTTACTTTGAGTGAAGAAAAGTGTGAATTTTTCTTGCTGAAAATAAGATATTTAGGACAAATCATTGACAGAAATGGACATCAACCAGACCCGTTGAGAGCAAAAACAATTAAAAATATGACCCCTCTTACTAATATAATGACCTTACAAACATTTTTAGAATTTGGCAGACTATTACCAAATTATATTCCAAATATAAATAAGGTGAGGGTTCCACTGACTAATTAGTTGAAAAAAGATATGAAATAGAATTGTTCGGAAAATTGCCAAAAGACATTTGACAAAATAAAGAAAATACTAATATCTGATTTGTTGTTAACACACTTCGATCCTGCACCAGAGATTGTTGTAGCTTCAAACACTTGTGAGTATGGTAAAGGAGCTGTAATACTACATAAATATAAAGATGGTAACATGAAGGTGGTGGTTCATGCCTCATGTTCTTTGATATCAGTAGAAAAAAATTATAGTCAAATCGAAAAAGAGGCTCTAGTAATCATTTTTGCCATGAAAAAATTTCACAGAGTTTTACATGGTCGAAGTTTTCGCCTACAGAATGATCACCATCCGTTATTATTGATTTTGGGGTGGAAAAAAGGAATTCCTACCCATACTGCTAATAGGGGTACAATATTATTAAACTATGATTTCAAGATGAAATATATATCATCTAAGAAACTAGGTCATGCGGATTGTCTATCAAGACTGATTTTAAAAAATGCGGAACAATTTGAAGATACCATGATTGTCACTTTACAAGCAGAAAATGAAATTAAAAAGGTTTTGTGTAACATTATTTGTGAACTGCCAGTGACTTTACAAGACATAAAATTGAAATTGGAAAACAATAACTTTATTATAAAAATGAAAGAAATATTGAAGACTAAAAGAGGTAAAAATATGTGCAACACAAATGCAAACCATTTCCTAATGAGACAATGTGTTGATGTATGCACAAAGAGTCATAGTGCCAGTCACACTACAAAAGCGATTATTAAAGGAATTTCACGAGTCACCCAGGGATTTTGAGAATAAAATCATTAATGAGAAGCTATGGATATTGGCCAACAATGGAGCATGGCATTGAAGAATTGGTGAAAGTATGCACAGGATGTGCCTTAGCTGCAAAATTACCTACCACAAAATGGCAACTGTGGTCAAAAGCAGATGTTTCATGGGCCAGACGGCATATTGATTACACAGGTCAACTTGAGGGTTCATACTACCTTGTTGTGGTGGATAGTTTTTCAAAGTGGCCAGAAGTGCATAAATGTTAAAAGCCAACGTCTGCAGTTACAATAAGCCTCTTACACAAATTGTTTGCCAGGTATAGTATTCTGAATACCATTGTATCTGATAATGGAACTCAATTCACATCAGATGAGTTCAGAAAATTTTGCAAAGTGTTCATCATCAAACATGTCACCACTCTGCCCTATCATCCTAGGTCAAATGAACAAGCAGAGCCTCTTGTTGACACTTTCAAGAGGGTATTGAAAAAGGCAAACAATGAAGTGATGGACGATTTTTCACTCCAACAATTTCTAAGAGTATACCTAATCAGAATACACTGTCAGGAATGTCACCTGCAAAATTAATATTTGGTAGAAAGATCAGATCCGTTTTTGATAAGCTGATACCAAGTGAAAATAAAGAAACGCGAACAACAAAAATACTTCAAAATTCCTCAAGTTAGGTGACAAAGTTTTTTTTTTTAAACCTATAGATATGGTAAAGAAAGCTGAGAGGATGGTGTAATAATTAAACAAATTGAAAGAATGACATTCCTAGTAAAAGAAAAAAAAATGTCAAATACAAAACACATTAGCTTAAGAAAAGATTTACGGAAAAAACAGTCATGGGAAACGAAATCTATATGGAAATATTGTAGGACAAGTTTGAAGTATCAACACCCAAACAATTTGAACTACACATTCTAGTACCAGAAATCAGAAAAGAACAGAAACACTGGACTTGAACCCTAAATGTAAGAGATATTAAAACATTAACAGCAGCAATTTCACCAGCTTTGGAAGACTTGCAAAGGTCAGGAGCATTGCCCTCTCTTCTAGATCCAGCAAGTAAAAAAGAAAGACAGTCTGTGTGTGTGTGTGTGTGTGTGTGTGTGTGTGTGTGTTTGTGTGTATGCATGCATTCGTGTGTGTGTGTGTCTATGCATGCATATAGTATTTTATTGAAGCTGAAAAACTTCACAAAATTATTACTCTGAGTTTCACATAACCAATCATCAGACAGTCATGGTGCATATTCAGAACAATGCATTGTTCTAAATACTCATGACTGTCTGATGATCGGCTATCTGAAACTCTTTTCAGCTTCAATAAAATAATATTTTACTCAACCTTTAGTATTCGAGTACTATTTTTGCACCTACGAGCTTAAATGTGTGTGTGTGTGTGTGTGCATGCATGCATGCATATGTGATTGCATGCATACATTTTATAGCCTTGAGTGGGGAATGGAATTCGGTAGGCAGAAACTGTGTAAAGCAGGTTATATATGTGTGAGTGCATGTATGAAAGTGTGTATGAATGTGTGTATGCATTTGTATGTAAATATATGTTCATGTTTACCAGTGTAGACAAACTGTAATATAGCAGTCCAACAAACAGATATCAATAAACACGTACAAAAATGCAATAAGTACAAAAGCTGATATGATCAATTAAAACCGCTGAAGGCTGTGACAGCATAACAGTAGCTTGATGAATGAAACCAATAAAAGAAGAGAAGAATATACTCTTTTACACTTTTACTTGTTTCAGTCATTTGACTGCGGCCATGCTGGAGCACCGCCTTTAGTCGAGAAAATCGACCCCAGGACTTATTCTTTGGAAGCCTAGTACTTATTCTATCGGTCTCTTTTGCTGAACCGCTAAGTTACGGGGACGTAAACATACCAGCATCAGTTGTCAAGCGATGGTGGGGGTGGGACAAACACAGACACACATACATATAATATATATATACATAGATACGATGGGCTTCTTTCAGTTTCCATCTTCCAAATCCACTCACAAGGCTTTGGTCGGCCGAGGCTATAGTAGAAGACACTTTCCCAAGGTGCCACGCAGTGGGACTGAACCCGGAACCATGTGGTTGGTAAGCAAGCTACTTACCACACAGCCACTCCCATGCAAAAGAAACAAGAATTATTTCGATTTGTTTTTCACTGGATTAATTTGGAGAAAAGCTCAGTACCTAAGGTCTTCATAGGACTGCTAACAGTTTTTAGTCAGTGGCTGTGAGAAAAACATGGACAAGAAGTGAATTCCAGAGAAGCAATGTTCTGGAGGGGAAAAACTGAGCATAGTGTTTAGTGCTCAGCTGGAATGGATGCAGTGATACAATCAGAATAAGGTGAGTATGTGTGACTGTTCAGAAACTGGCAATTTGGCACAGCTGACTGGATACTCAACTTGAGAGAGAGGGGGGAAAGAGGGAGAGAAATAACAATTTATTACAGTTCTATATTTGTTAGATGAGGAATTTTAAATTATGTGAACTTGATTTTTGTATCAGAATTTCAAATCTAGCCCTTTATTTGATTCACAAAGGTGCACTGTTCTCATTCCGCTCTCTGTATCCATGACATTTTTTCCTTCAGTTGTTATTTTTTTTAATTACCTTAGTACCTTGCCTGGGATTGAACTCAAAACCTCTAGGTGATTGCACTGCATTAACCAATGTTATATATATATATATGGAGACGTGTAGATATGTGCTGCATCCAGGAAGTAAGATGGAGAGGAGGTTCTGCGAGGTTCCTCACAGGCAAAGAACACAGGTACAAGATTTTCTGGGCAGGGAACACTGACGGGGTCGGGGGCGTAGGAATACTTCTAGCGGAGAAATGGGTGGATAAGGTAATCGAGGTCGTTAGAGTAAGTGACAGAGTACTTAAGATTAGACTAGTGCTTCATCATAGATTAGCTACTGTCATCTCAGCCTATGCACCTCAACCGGGGCTACCAGATGGTCTGAAAGACCAATTCTATGACATCCTCTTGCAAACTACCTCGTCGACGAGTGACAGGGACCTTCTCTTTGTGGCTGGAGACTTCAATGGTCATGTCGGACGTCGTGCTGGAGGCTTCCATGGCATACATGGAGGCTATGGCTTCGGTTCCCGTAACGAGGAGGGAACCAGACTGCTGGAGTTCTGTGATGCAACCGATCTTATGGTCTGCAATACCAACTTCAGGAAACCTGCCAGTCACCTAGTCACCTATCGCTCCGGCAGACACTCTAGCCAAATCGACTACATCCTCGCCAGAAATAGGGAAAGAGGGCAGCTTATAAATGCCAAAACCTACCCTGGCGAAGAATGTACCCCACAACATAGATTAGTAGTTAGCGACTTTGGGATCAAGGCAAAATGGGTGCCCAGAATTAGACCGGCTTGGAGGAGAAGGGTGTGGAAGCTTAAAGACCCTGAAAATGGACAGAGACTTAGAGACAAGTTACTTGAAGCATTTAACGAAATAGAAGGGGATATAGCATCATACAACGTGGAAGACAATTGGAGATTTCTGCGGGACAACCTGTTGAAAGCCACCGACCAGATCTGTGGGTGGTGTAAGGTCCCCTCTCGACCCAGAGTAACGTGGTGGTGGAACAAGGAGGTAGACAGGGCTATTAGACAAAAGAAACAGGCTTGGAAGGACTGGAAGAACGGTGGTAGCAGGGAATTGTACCAATGTGCCAGAAGGGAGGCTAGGCGACAGGTTTATTTAGCCAGAGGGGAAGTAGATAAGAAAAGATTTGCCAATGTTCTGCGCCGTGAGGACCAAAGACTCGAGGTATTTCGTGTTGCAAGACAGTGTAGGAGAGAGAATAGTGATGTTGTAGGAGAGAAATGTGTTCGCATGGATGATGGTACGCTTGCACTAAATGAGGATGCAAAGAAAGAGGTCTGGAGATGCCACTATGATAGATTGCTTAATAAAGAGAATGAATGGGAGGAAGAGAGCCTGCCGTATGTCGACCCAATAGAGGGACCAGCTATCTGAGTTGATAGTACCGGGGTAGATAAAGCAATTAAGAGTATGAAGACCGGGAAAGCCCCCGGCCCATCAGGAATCACTGCAGAGATGCTCAAAATATCTGGCAGTGTTGGCTATAGCCTAGTCACCCGTATTACGAACCAGGTGATACACGAAGGAGTCATACCCAATGACTGGTGTAGCAGCATCATAGTCAACTGCTACAAAGGTAAAGGTGACGCTTTAGATACAAATAATTACAGAGGCATCAAGCTGTTAGATCAGGTTATGAAAGTTACAGAGAGGGTCATAGCCCAACTAATTAGGGAGCGAATCAATTTAGATGAGATGCAGTTTGGGTTCATGCCAGGTAAAAGCACTGCTGATGCCTTATTTCTAGTGAGACAGCTGCAGGAGAAATACCTAGCTAAGGATAAACCTCTGTACCTGGCTTTCGTTGACATGGAGAAAGCCTTTGACAGGGTTCCCCGATCCCTTATCTGGTGGTCAATGAGGAAACTTGGGATAGAAGAATGGTTAGTGAGAGCTGTGCCAGCCATGTACAGAGATGCTGCCAGTAAGGTGAGGGTTGGAAATGAGTACAGCAATGAATTCCGGGTAGAGGTAGGGGTCCACCAAGGTTCCGTCCTCAGCCCCCTCTTATTTATCATAGTCCTCCAGGCAATCACAGAGGAGTTCAAGACAGGTTGCCCCTGGGAGCTCCTCTATGCTGATGACCTAATTGCGGAGTCACTATCAGAACTAGAGGAGAAGTTTCAGGTGTGGAAGCAAGGTCTAGAATTGAAGGGCCTTAGAGTCAACCTAGCTAAAACCAAAATCCTAATAAGTAGGAAGGTAGATAAAACACAAACCCCTTCAGGTAGATGGCCCTGCTCAGTATGTAGAAAAGGAGTAGGTAGTAACTCTATAAGATGTACCCGGTGCAAGCTATGGACACATAAGAGGTGCAGCAACATCAAAGGCAGGTTAACTAGGAGGTTAGTTTTTGTTTGTGGCAGATGTTCAGGTGCAATAAAGACTGTAAACAAACAGGAAACAACTTCTATCTCATTCCAGGGTGAAAAACTAGAGGTAGTCGATAGCTTCCGCTATCTGGGCGACCAAGTTAGTAGTGGGGGTGGGTGCGCTGAAAGTGTAGCTGCTAGAATAAGAATAGCCTGGGCTGTTTAGAGAGCTCTTACCCCTGCTGGCGACAAAGGGACTCTCACTCAGAGTAAAAGGCAGACTGTATGACGCATGCGTACGAACAGCCATGCTACATGGCAGTGAAACATGGGCTGTAACTGCTGAGGACATACGTAAGCTCGCAAGGAATGAAGCCAGTATTCTCCGTTGGATGTGTAATGTCAATGTGAATACCCGTCAGAGTGTAAGTATCTTGAGAGAAAAGCTGAACATTAGAAGCATCAGTTGTGGTGTGCAAGAGAGACGATTGAGCTGGTATGGACATGTGGTGAGAGTGGATGAGGATAGCTGCGTGAAAAAGTGCCACACCCTAACAGTTGAGGGAACCCGTGGAAGAGGTAGGCCCAGGAAGACCTGGGCTGAGGTGGTGAGGCAAGACCTTCGTACATTGGGCCTCACCGAGGCGATGACTACTGACCGAGACCTTTGGAAATGTGCTGTGCGTGAGAAGACCCAGCAAGCCAAGTAAGATCGTTGCCAGTGCCCCTGGACTGGCTCTTGTGTGGGTGGCACATGAGATGCACCATTTTGAGCGTGGCCGTTGCCAGTACCGCCTGACTGGCTCCCGTAGGATTTTCAAGCGAGATCGTTGCCAGTGCCCCTGGACTGGCTTGTGCGGGTGGCACATAAAAGACACCATTTCGAGCGTGGCCGTTTTCGTGCGGGTGACACGTAAAAGCACCCACTACACTCTCTGAGTGGTTGGCGTTAGGAAGGGCATCCAGCTGTAGAAACTCTGCCAAATTAGATTGGAGCCTGGTGTTGCCATCCGGTTTCACCAGTCCTCAGTCAAATCGTCCAACCCATGCTAGCATGGAAAGCGGACGTTAAACGATGATGATGATGATGATGATGATGATATATATCATCATCCTCATCGTTTAACGTCCGCTTTCCATGCTAGCATGGGTTGGACGATTTGACTGAGGACTGGTGAAACCAGATGGCTACACCAGGCTCCAATCTGATTTGGCAGAGTTTCTACAGCTGGATGCCCTTCCTAACGCCAACCATAATTAATTAATATAAACAGCTAAGCACAATGAAATGCCATAAAGAAAAAATTCAATTGTCACCAAGTGTGACTAAGGGTGCTGATGCACCTACATTGCTAGAAATAAAAGTTAAAATACTCTTAATGCTGTAGGAAGAGCACAGATACATGCTGACAGGAGAGCCAACCACCTCATGCCGAATCAAAAATCCTCAGACTAGACGTTTGGTTCTGTCTCTTCTGTAAACATCTTCAGTGAGGACTGCTCAAATGGCACATGTTTGGCTAATTCCACCCATCAATATATATGCATTTACCATAAAAATTATGGACAACTTAGCGGAATGCTAATGTGTATATAAAATTTAATATAAACAGGTAAGTGCAATGAGATACCATAAAGAAGGGAATTCAATCATCACTGAATGTGACTAAAGGTGCCAATACACCTACATTGCTAGAAAAAAGAGATGAAATACACTTAATGCTGTAAGAAGAGTGTAGATAAATGCTGACAGGGGAGCCAACCCTGTATGTATATATATATATATATATATATATATATATAAAATACAAATAATAAATGAGTATATGCATATATATGTACATGTATGTACATACCTACATCTACCTGTATATATAGATGCATATCTGGGTAAAGGACGTTGCAAACAAAACGTAGACAAAATGATAAACAGAGTACAGAAAACACACAGGCCACATAGAAAATATTTCCTTCATCAGCTGCTACCATTCTAAAACTAAGCGTTTATATATATCGTGAAGTATATTTGCCACCTAAATGTGGCTGACCCATATGGGACGATGCTACTGTAGTTTATAGCCCCAGGAAGACATCTCCTTCAGCTGGCTAACGATACACTGTCTGTGCGTGATCAGTATTTGCAAAGGGAAATCATCGTTCCCATCTCTAATTTGCTTAAAGTGCCACACAGTAGGACTGAACTCAGAACCATGTGGTTGGGAAGCAAGCTTCTTACCACACAGCTGTGCCTGCATCTATCGCAGTGGGATGGAACCCAGAACATCCAAATTTTGTTTTTATTTGTCTTCGAAAATATCGTTTAAGCTATATGTATGACTGTTGTTAAGCTTACTTTGCAATCACATGGTTTTGGGTTCAGTCCTACTGCATGGCACCTTGGGTAAGTGTCTTGCGTGCGCGTCTGTATTTGTCCCTCACCCACTGCCACCACTTGGCAACAAGTGTTGGTTTGTTTACGAACAGTAATCTAGCGGTTCGACATACGAGACCGATAGAATAAGTGTCAGTCTTAAAAAGAAAATAAGTACTGGAGGTGATTTGTTTGACTAAACCCTCCAAGGCCATCCTCCAGCATGGCCACAGTCCAATGACTGAAACAAGTAAAAGATAAAAGATAAAAACGTTTCTTTTTTTTTCTTCTGATAAAATGACGGTGTGATTTGACAGAACTTAACTGCTATTTCTAACAGTCCGAGAGACCACATAGAGGATCCCTTTTGCTACAATATACACAATCAATATCAAAGCGAATAAAACTATCCAGGTAGTCATCGAACCCATGTATCAGATGTTAACAGTTACGGTTTACTCCTAGTTTACTACCGCTACTGATAATATAAACCAACAAGGGAACACCTATGATGCCGCTCGTGCTGCTAGAAATAGTAGGATATTTCTATAAAATCACATCGTACTGTCTTAAGAGAGAGAGAGAGAGAGAAAGACAGGCAGACAGGCAGAGACAGACAGACAGACAGAGGGGAAGGGAGGGGAGGGGATGGGAAGGGAGGGGATGGGGAAGGGAGGGGAGGGGAGGGGAGGGGGAGGGGATGGGGAGGGGATGGGGAAGGGAGGGGAGGGGAGGGGGAGAGAGATTAGACAATAGTACTTCATAGACAAAATTTAGACGGACAAGGCTGGGACGTCATTGATCAGTTACAACTAAATGAAGGCTAAATAAGGCGCAATAAAACTGAAACTTAATTGTGATTGTGATCATTATACGAAAACTAGATTTGAGTTCTTTAGAAAGAATGATTCAAATTAATTTAAAGTCGTTAATATCAGTATACCGAGATAACGAAGGAGCCTCTATGTGGTTGCTCAAAAAATTAGAAATAGCAACCAAATGTCACCCTACATCATTAAAAATAAGGATAGCTATTTTTAGATAAGAAAGAACAATCATGGTTGCATAGTCACAAATTAGCTGAATCAGAGTAGATCTGAGAAAAATCAACTCTCAGTGTTCATCATCATCATCATAAACCCATGGACATTACTGTCTCGAGTCCTAGAACTCATAGGGCCGGTTACCCGATATCCATAGCATATAAACGAATGAAATCACAACGTTCCCTTCCGAACGGGACGCCAGCTCGTCGCATTTACAGCTAAGTGAACTGGAGCAACATAAAACGAATTGTTTTGCTCAGGAACATAATGCACCGCCTGGTCCGAGAATCGAAACCACAATCTTGCAACATCCTAACCACTAGGCCACAGTTCAGATGCCATGACAAAGAAAGAAAAGAAAAAAAGTCTCCATTCAAATTTCAGCTGAATATTGGTCTAGAGTAAAATGAAAACGAAGGTGTACGATGTATGTATGTATAAGATTCAAACAATTTCCGACTTTATTAAGTGATATAAACCAGAAGAGGACAGGCAAGCTCAAGAACATTTTTTACATCTACAACTGGTGGGTCTACGCAATGAAGTCCTCCTCAGACCAGAGATGTAGTTTGAATTATTGCAGTCTGACTCCACAAAAGCTCCCCTCGCCCGACCCCTAAAGGTCCGGTGGTGATGGTGTGTTACAAGTAGGCTTTGGATTAAGTCTACCACCTAAATACAAGGAGGGAAAGTCTATGGAAGCCTTTCGACAGGTTTCCAAAGACTTTCTGTCCCCCAAATTTCACTCAAAACTTAGTTGACTAGCGGTTTTGGTAAAAGACACTGTTATATAAATACATAAATGTTTATAGGACACCAACCGAGCAGTCTTTTATTTTATGTTGTTTTTTTTTTCCATTGCTTTCTTCGCAAGGCATATTTCATTCAAATACTGTTTGGGATTTTTTCTCTTAAATAATAAACATATACAATATTCATTTGTTGCAGTTTCAAAGACATTTTCTAAAGTATTTAAGAAACATTCGAATATTTCTCGAAATGATATCTGGAGCACAAACATGTCACAGCAACAAGCATCCGGATATTTCAAGAAACGATATATGGAACGTTACTTATATATATATATATATATATATATATATAGGCGAAAGTAAAGAATACGTACACTCAGTGTTTAGGGTTATATATATATATATATATATATCAGAATTGTTCTAACCTGTAGCGCTTGGGAAATGTAATGCATACGTGCGTGTTCGTTTATGTGTGTGTTTATGTGTTTATGCGCGCACGCGTGTGCGTGTGTATTGGTCCTGCACATCGCACACCTAAGGTTGTCGAACCGAGGAGCCTCTGACATCGTTTGATTTGCATGAAAAAGCAGTCAAATCTACCTCAAATCACGCCCTAACTGTCGTAAAGGACATATTGGAATAAATTTGTCCTAGATATACAAAAAAAGATAGATCGGTTACAACTGGAACGTCTCCTAATTAAAGTTTAAATAAACAAGAACTAATTGGACGAGTTAATGAGGGCAACTTTACGCGGTTGTTTGACTTGCTTGAAATAGCAGCCGAACCTTCCTGAGATCACAGGAAAGGATAGTTCTAGATACCTCTTAAATATAAGGTTTGGTCGCGTTTGGAACGACTTTGATAATATCTCTGCTCAGTTAGCGCTAAACTGGGGGTTAAGCAACTAATTAATATAAATAAAATGTAACTGTGGGTCAGCGACTATGGAAGAAGGATGATGGATCATAAAATCGAGACAATATCAGTACTTAGAAAGTTATATCTTCCGACTTCAACTTCACTTTATACAGTTTCATTATTACTGCTTTAGGTATTACTCCCCGGAAAGTTGTGTTTGCATATATATATATATCGGACCTCTTACAGGATTGTTAGATTGTTATAATTAGACGTTCACAAACACGCACACAGAAGTGTTTTTGAGTATAATTATATCCCATCGAACATATACACACAAAGCATGCTAATTGACAAAAATGTAACTGTTTTATTCTGTACCAAAGTGAAAATTTTCCGAGCAATTACAAAAGCTTGAAAGCGGAAGAGAAATTGTGATCTCAATATTAAAATGTAATCGGAACAATTTGAACGTGCTGTTTAATGCCAAAGAAAATATAAATAATTAAAGTCAATTTTGTATTTTTATTATACGCACACATATACACATTTTTTTTACTCCCTCAATACATTTGACGCCTTTTCGTCTGACATATATACACACTCCCTATGTCTTTACTTATACAATCAATGTACAGATACACTTTACAGTTACGAACACACATTTACATTCCCTCCTTCAAATACACATATTAAGCATGCATTCATACACAATCTCTCCCTCTCTGAGACACATTAACACACACACACACACATATGCACCCCTTCGTCGCAGAAATACATAAACATAAACACACCCGCATACATACAGCAATCGCACCTAGCTCGTCGATTGATAAATACACTTCTTTACTGACAATCAGCCGTCCGCCCAACCAACCGACCCTCTTTGCCTCCTACACTCCTTTAAATATCATCATCATCCTCATCTTCGACGTCCCGTTCTCAGTAAGAGCTAATAATGTGTGAGAGAGAGAGAAAGAGTAAGAGAACTTGGTCGTGGTAAACACCTACCTTCCGTGTGTTACAGCCAGGAGAGGCGGGCCACACATACACACACACACGCACTGACTACAACAACCTAACAGTGGCACGTTCAGTTTGCCATGCAAGCAAATAGCCTAGAAGACTGTACTAATGCACTGTGTGAACCAAATTATACATTCGCTTAGTTACGACTCACATAGAAGGGAGTTAATTGTTTTTCTTTCAAATATTTTAACATCCTTTTGTTATTTATTTTAGTGCTGAGCATTACAGCTGATTGATCAAGCATATAATCAAAGACGTTCCGGTCATGCCCATCTCTGTGGAGGATTACGTTCTTCACTGTGTATATTAAAAAAAAATTTAATCGAAGACGAACAATCGCAAGTCACTTGTGATTCCTTTATTATAATTCTATTCGCTTATGTCGGTATATTTAAATCGATCACACTCCATGACTGATATTTTGTTTTATCGATCTCAGAAAAACAAAAGATAATGTTGACCTCGATGTGATTTGAACTTAGAACGAAAAAGATCGATTTTTATTTTTTTTTCCCGTAATAATATATATTTAAAATAATAAATAATTAAGGCGTGTGTCCTTGCCTGACTTTGTTCCCTCGTAACTTTCTGAAAAATGGATATTTTTTTTAATAAAATTTTCTGCAGACATGTTTCATATGATCTAGATTAGGGTCATATCGGAATTTGTTGTGAAAAATAATGTGTGTATGGGGGGGGGGGGTATAATTCACACGCCTCCTCAACATGTATGAAGAAACAAAGTTGGTGTGTGAGCATTACCCGACTCTACCTCAATTTTTTTTTTTCATACCAGATTTCGATGGTAATTAACACCATCTGATATGTATACAAATACAAATTGCCAGAAACTTATGAGGAAACAAATCAGAGTGCGTCAATTATCCGAAATTCCTTTCCACCTCTACAAAAAATTTCCACACCAAATTCTGATGTAACCCTAAAATGTATCTCTGGAAAATTTCATTAAAAAAAATCTTTATTTTTTTCTGAAATTTCTAAAAGAAACAAAGTCGTGAGGAGATACACATCTGTATTTGTATCTAATATATATATATATATATATATATATATATATATATATATATATATATATATATATATATATATATATATATATATACATATATATATATATATATATATATATATATATATATATCGCTGAGAAAGTAAGGAATGAAAAACGTAAATAAAGACTACACATGTTTCATAGCTAAACAATACGTGCTGCACAATTTGCAACGCGCACAGAACCTGTATAGCTAATCCTCAGGTCCGATTACCTTCGTGTTGTAACACGCATTATTTAACTATGAAACATATTTAGTCTTTATTCACATTTTGCATTCCTTACATTCTAGGATTTTTATTCGCATATCTAGCAATTTTCGTTGCTAAGCAGTAAGGTATATTGTATCTGTCAACTTGTTGAAATTTCCATTGATTTCGATAAGGGACGAAGTGCATAAAATTCTCCTTATCGTAGTATAGTCAACTATACTAGCATATATATATATATACGAGTGAGTAGACAAACGAAAGAAGGGCACTCAGTACATTTATTGTGGGTTACTTGTATAGATCAAAACAGTTTAATTCAGGCTCCTTGGTACTCTGAGTTTCAAGAGTGTGACTAGTCTTCGACCATTGAAGTCTGAATGAGAGTTCGATTGAAGATAGTCGAGGTTTACTACTGGACGTTAGCCTTAATTGTTGTCGCTGAAATACCAACATCAAACCGCTATGCCGTGTGACCTTTCTCGACCAATCGCAGGCTAACGTCCAGTAGTAAACCTGGCCTTTCTTCAATCGAACTCTCATTCAGACTTCAATGACTGAAGACTAGCCACACACTTGAAACTCAGAGTACCAAGGGGTCTGAATCAAACTGTTTTGATCTCTCTCTCTCTCTCTCTCTCTCTCTCTCTCTATATATATATATATATATATATATATATATATATATATATATATATATATATATATAGTGGCTTCATGCAGGCATTACATGGATTCGATCTTCGATCACCAAATTTCACTTAACAGTTCAACAGCACTTTTCTCACGGTAAAACAATAGTTTTTCTGTGAGTGACAGCAGTTAACTTTGCCAGATGCCTTCGCTAAGCAGAATATTGTCTTACCCACTTGACTCTTCTAACCTCTTCTATTTCACCAATTGCTAGAAAAGAGATGACAGACTCTCATCGAAATCTATTGTTCTCAACAATATGTTTATCCTTCTAACTGGTTTTGCATAGTTATAAATATTAGAATTTGGTAAGGCATCAGTTAGTGAACAGAGACTAACTAATGTCATGATCATAAGCAGGCAGCCAGTGGGAGAAAGACGGTTACAATCAGCCAATTATGAGATACAATTTACCTCGACTCTATAACTTTCACTAGCTCAGTTTCTTTTCTCTTACAACATCATCTTATCTCTATCTGTGGATTACTACTACGATAACGTGCACACACATACCGGACGAAATTAATTCTCTTAACTTCGCATGCTTTTCCATTTACTAATTATTCATACCAACCTGTCGTGATTTTGGATATATATACAAAGTAACGGTACATCAATATTTCTTTCCAACTTCAACTATTATTATTCTTTCATCTTTCACGCCTTAACCATACCGTTATATTGGTGACCCACCGTTACATATATATATATATATATATATATATATATATATATATATATATATATATATATATATATATATATATATATATATATATATATATATATATATATATATATATATATATATATATATATATATATTGTTGGCACTCAGTCGCTTACGACGTCGAGGGTTCCAGTCGATCCAGCCTGCTCGTGAAATTAACGTGCAAGTGGTGAGCACTCCACAGACACGTGTACCCTTAACGTAGTTCTCGGGGATATTCAACGTGACACAGTGTGACAAGGCTGGCCCTTTGAATTACAGGCACAACAGAAACAGGAAGAAAGAGTGAGAGAAAGTTGTGGTGAAAGAGGACAGCAGGGTTCGTCACCATCCCATGCCGGAGCCTCGTGGAGCTTTAGGTGTTTTCGCTCAATAAACACTCGCTCGAAATGTTTTCATTCCCCTTCTTCTTGATAATTTGCTTCTTCGCAATGAAAACCGGTTAGAAAAAATCTTTATTAAAATATACTTCCAGTTCAGCATTCTGGCTTTTTTTCATTTTCCTATTATTTCTCCACGTGCGGTTAACACAACCCCACTATTTACTGACTTATATTTGTATATATATATATATACACACACACACACACACACACACACACACACACACACACACATACACACACACACACACACACACACACACACACACATATATATATATATATATATATATATATATATATATTCCGTTTACATATTTGTTTTTGCAAGATTTTTTATGTGAATTCGTGTGTTGAAATAGATGTTGTTGTATTTGGGGATGGTCATATTGCCAGTTTAGCCAATAAAAACACACGCAATGTATATTTGGTGTTAATTTGCTTCAGCTTTATATTACATTACATTACATTAATCCTATTTCGGCCAGAGTTCTTTCGTCACACTTCTGTGACCTCATCAGTGGTCCTTTGCTTTCTTCTTTCTTATGTGTGTCCCACCTTGCTAACTATCAGCCATTTTGTATATATATATATATATATATACATATATATATATATATATATATATATATATATATATATATATATATATAATCGGTCAGTGGTTCATATATCCTGAACGAAGCCCGTTCTAAGACACTAGAGCAGTAATGCTTAGAAGGTTGTTTGTTATAGCAGGTCAGAGAGTGACCATTGGTTTCGCACTTTTAAAGTACTTAGCTGTATAAGCGTCAGATTCGTTGGCCGGTAGAGAGGTTATGTTCCTTCGTCCAACTAGTGTGAAAAGTCCTCTATACAGCTAAGTGCTTTATAGGTGCCAAACCAATGCTCACTCTCTAACCGACCATAACAAACAACTAAATATGTGTGTGTGCGTGTGTGTGTGAATGTGTGTGTGTGCGTGCGTGCGTGTGCGTGTGTCTGTGTGTGTGTACACACAAACATTCGGCGACTAAACCCTTTTCCTTACTAGGTTTACTTTGTGAGACGGGTTCCTAGAAATCCAACAGGGCAAAAACAAGACCTGTCAGAAAAAAAAAAAAATTAAAAGTTAAAACTAGATGGACTCAGCATAGAGGCAGCGGTTAACATGTAGTTTTCTATCGTAAATTTTCCGAAAAAATGAAAGGAAACTGTCGGTAGCGAAATACTAAAATTTCACGTAGCCCCAGCAGCGAACAGTATTCAGAAGGCAATTTGGTTGCTGACATGTCGACGCATGATAGCCAACACAATTACACTTAAGCAATGCAATAATCCTGCACGGCTAATGATCTGTAGGGAAAGAACCGGCGGCAAGAGGTAGCGATCCTTCTGCGGATTCACTCGGACGACACGAACCAATTCCTTTATCTATTTATTTATTTATTTTTGAGAAGGAGCATTTGACTCTACCAATACACTAACCACAAAACTTATGTGCCTTCACTACATACATACATACATACATACATACATACATACATACATATCATATCATATCATATCTTATCAGACATTGTAATTTTACAATAATGATTAAGGCGATGGGTTGACAAAATCATTTCCGCGCCGGGAAAAATGCACAGCGGTATTTCTTCCGACTTTACGTTCTGAGTTCAAATACCACCGGGGTCAACTTTGCCTTTCCTCCTTTGGAGATCGATAAAATAAGTACCAACTGAACACCGGGATCGATGTAATCGATTTATCTCCACCTCTCCGAAATCACTCGCCTTGTGGTAAAATTTGGTATCAGTCTTAGAGAATTTATTGTAAGGTACATAATTCGCAAATTAAAATAACACTACATATTACTTTCCTTTTTTTCATTTCTCGACATTTTTTCTTACTTGTTAGGATACTTTAGCACCCTTTCCTTGAAATAGTTTAGACTGTATTAACTTTATAATGGTTTTCAATTAAATTGCTGATATTATCTCGAGTTGTCAAGACTTTTTTTTTTAAATAGTCTTTCAAGGGAAGTAACTCTGTAATCATTTATAACTTCTATTTTTTTTTCAAGAAAGACAACTCTGTGAAATTCACGTTATAAGTTAATCCACTTCATAGATATTTATAAATGTTTAAGGTTCTAGCCCAAATTGGAGCACCTATCAAAGCATTAAAAACGATTTGTTCTCGTTATTGCAATGCATTTTGTGATACGTTCTTATGTTCATCTTTGATAGTTGTTTTCGTAATAGATGTTTCTAAATTCTCTCTGTTTTAGTTCTCATCATAATCATACATGAATAAAGACCAAGAATCTCGAGAGAATGGCTGACGAATTTGATTAAAATATGCTTAGTTTGGTGATTACCAATAAAGTCATAGTGGAGATGACGAGAGCAAATGAATTGGTTAAATTCAGTTCATTTAACAGGATTGCTATCAAATTATTTCAGAGAAACAGAAGTAATAATTATAATAATGCTTTTAAATTTTGGTACAAAGCCAGCAATTTCGGAGGAAGGAATAAATCGAAGACATCAATCCCAGTTCTCATCTGGTAGTTATTTTATCGACCCGAAAGGATTAAAGGCGAAATCGACCACAGTGATATATGAACTCAGAACGTAAAGACGGACGAAATACTGTTAAGTATTTTGCTCGCCATGCTAAAGCTCGCCGCTTTAATAATAACAATAATAATTATTATTATTCCCTTGCCCAAGTAAACACATTTTTATGCTCGGAGTAGCCTGTGAAAATTGAAATGTGAACGGAAGAGAGTACATCAAATACACTAGACTCTCTGAGCTGTGGCAGCCAATGGAGACTGAGTCCGTGGAGGTAGATAAAGGATGTGGGGCAGAGGCGAGAGGTATGCAGAAGGAATAGAATGTGGAATGGGAAGACGAAACGTATTTTAAGAAACTCAACTGAGCTTGGTCGTTAGCTGGTTTGTGTTGATATTAAATGAATTACTGAATCAATCTGTATTTCAGCGAACCATTGAAGAGAAGACATAGGAAAAGAATTCTTGCAAGCTAGAAAGTTTGAGTTTTGTTCTCAGTTATGAAACACCGGCCGAAAGATCATACATAAACAACAGCTATGTATTCTGGAGTTAGAGGAAAGTAGAGGAAAATGCATTCGGTGCTAGCATAGTATGCGGTCTACCATGTTGTCAAACAGTATAGCCAGGGATATCTACCTTAAACGTTCAGTTACTAAAGGAAACCAATTTTTCCATTATACGGACATTAACAACAAATTAAACTGCAAGCTGAGCCTGAGTGAGATTTTAGAACTAATGTTTTTCTTTGTCATAGATATACCCAAGACCACAGCAGTGACTCTAACAGGAAAATCTAAAAATACAATAACTGATTGGTACAATATGTGCCGCGCGGTGTGTGAAGCCATAGTTTATCATGTACGACGAGGGAAGATGGTTGTAACAAACGATAACCCCATTCAGATCAACGAAGCAAGATTTGCTGGTCGACGAAAATACAATTGAGTAAGAATGCTGAATGGCAACAACGCCTCTCTTCGAAGACAGTGATGCAGAACAATGAAACAACAGGAACCATGGACGTAGAATTGATCGGCCGTGAGTTTTTGGTTTCAAACAAGGCTCAGACTGTACATACTTTTGTGTGGAACGGCGTGACGGGAACAGTCTGATCCTAATTATTGAAAGAGTGTGAAAAAGGTTCACTAATTTATTCAGATGAGTGTCCCGCTTACAATAATTTAAATGCCATAGGTTATCACCGTGTGACAGTGAACCATCAACGACATTATGTGGATCCAGTGATCGGAGCACACACTCAGTCCATTGAGTGATCATGGTTGGATGCTAAAACTATGTTTCTGAAAAGAATGATCTCTGGAATATCTGAAGTTTTTTAATCTCTGAAATATCTGGAAATATCTGAAAGATAAGGTTGATAACCCTGTTTGGCACTGTGGTAGACCGCATACTACACTAGCACCGTAATAATCCTTTCTATTAGAGGCACAAAGACTGAAATTTTGGGGAAATCGCTAGTTGATTACATTGACCCTAGTGCTTAACTAGCAATTATTTCATCGACCTCGAAAGAATGAAAGACAAAGTTGACCTCGGCGGCATTTAAACTCTGAACATAAAGACAGAAGACATGCCATTAAGCATTTTGTCCAGCGTGCAAACGATTCTGCCAGCCCGTGGTCTTTTCATAAGTGACGATGTCAGTAACAAGAACGGCTATAAAAATTAGGACAAAAACAATACTAGCGAAATGCCCTTCATATCAAATGATACCATCTTGAATAAGGAGAGGACATATTAGATAAAGTAGTCTTATTTGCTCCTAAAGACAAAATGGCAACACCTGAAATACCTTTGATCATGGTTATGCTCAACCAGTTTGAATAATATAACCTGATTGAATAAAATAAACAACAACAAAAATGTTGACACAATGCCAGCAATTTTGAGAGAAAGGAGTTTGTTGATTACATTGACCCCAGGCGCTCAACTGGTACTTATTTAATCGATCTTGAGAGGATGATAGGTAAAATTGACCTCTGTGGAAGTTGAACTCAGAGAGCTGGAAGAAATGGCTATAAGCATTTCGTCCCACGCGCTGACCTAAAAAGCATTGAATAATAATAAAGAATTCTTGTAGCGGCCACAAGTTTTTTCGTTTGTTTGTTGTTGTTTTTTTAAATTTTGTTATCGCTTTTTTTTTTTGTAGAACGAAACAGTCGATAACACCCACCGAGTTATTTGACAGGTACTTACTTTATCGATCATGAGTTAACGATGAAAGGTAAAATCAACCTCGGTGGGGCTTGAACTTAGAATAAAGGGCTGTAACTAAATACCGCAAATCATATTGCCGGGTGCTGTGACAATTCTGCTAGGTGCTGTACAAGAGTGACAACGATGAAGAAGAATGGAAAGGTACGTGGTATCATATTGAGATAACAGGATTAAGAAATAAAGATGTAAAGTATAAATATATAAGGAAATTTGAATGAAAAAGAAGATACTGGGACATGATACCATTATTAGGGGAAATCTAAGGCGGCGAGCTGGCAGAATTGTTACCATATTTAGCGACATTTCTTCCGGCTCTTTAAGTTTTGAGTTCAAATTCTGCTGAGGTCGACTTTTTCTTTCATCCTTTCGAAGTCGATGAAATAAGTACCAGCTGAACATTGAAGTCAAGGTAATCGACTTACCCGCTTCCAAAATTGCTGGTTTTGAGCAAAAAAATTCGAAAGAATTATTAAGGGAAATGGAAGAGTGTAGATTGTAAATTGTAACGAATAAACTTATTGATATTTTGAGAAATCATATAAAATCGCTGAAACCAATGATAGATTACATCATGGAATTGTGGTGTTAACAGAAATTTTAATGGCGGAATATGAAACAAAACTGCAATGAGCAGCACTGTTGTGGGAAAAAATCGCAAGGACAAGTGAAAGAACTCGAGAATATACCTGAGATTGTTTTTCTCGCCTTTAAGCAAATATATCGAAACAAAATCCTAGTCTTTGCACAAAAATAAATAAATAATAATAATAATAATAAGGTATGCTGATTTTAACAGAAGGTAATTCAAATAAAGAATGGTGGGCGCTACCTTAATTATTTGAGCAATAGACGGCATAAGCAACATTAAGGTTCAGAGACTCATCTCTTCCTCTTTCTGTATCGGGACACGAGACTGGGAAGACGTAACCCAACTGGCTCTCTCTCACACACCACACGCCAGTAACAGATAGGAGCTAACGCACAGTAGAAGACCATAGCCTCCACGCATCAAACCATTTTCATTTATCATTCAGATTGTGTATGCACGTGTGGCCACATTAAAGGTATATAAAGTCACAGCTTTGTTTTATGTATTCTTTATACCGGTTTTCCTGTAAAATGATATTACAGCCTTCTGAGTAGAGTCACATTGGATGGCTCTACAACCTATCCATCTATAGAATCATGATGAGGTCAGGGAAGATTTCACCAATAGTGACTGTTTCGAAATCAAAGAAAAACAATTTTATCAATGACTGAACTATATCAGGGTTTAGAAAACAAAGTGTTAAATACAAATAAATTAAATGAGAGATAACATTTCACTTAATTGCTATCTGACAAATTCCACTCAAATTACATTCTACAAAAAGAAAAAGAAAGAAAAAGCAGAATGGCTACATTACATAATGTAGTTTTAGCTATACAAATAAACGAGGACATGAATGAAACTCGTTTGTTTACTTGATTTCGATAGACTTCGGATTAAACAACAAAACCTTTTCATAAAATTTGCTTTATCACATTACATCTTTCTCAACTCATATTTCCGCTTCAAGAGATACTTTATAAAGTGCACATCCGTTTCGGCCTTGTTCACTAATATTACTCCTTAGGCGCATAATCATGATACAGCAAAAACCATTGTCTCTCTCTTCTCTCCCAAAGAATCCAGGAGAGTAATTTTCGCAGCTGATTCGACTGACAGCCAGAATTGTCTTGCACACAGTTGCAGCCATTCGATATAGATTTCTGAAGTCAGTGAGCAGCAGACACTGAACGAATGTATGGAAGTCGGTTTCGTCTTTCCTCGCATTCATTCCCATCCACTTGACAGTACTTTCGCAATAGGGATATGAGCGTCAGGCAAATCTCCATCTACAAAATGAACATTCTCTGTCTACGTTTGATACCGGCTACAGCTCAGTCATGTAAACGATCTTAAGAAAGATTGTCACATAAAAGGCGACCACTCCTGCTCGACGAGGATCTTCCGCAGACATGACGGCTTCAGTAGTTTTTCCTGCCTTATAAGCGTGGCATTCTGAATCTCTCCTTCTCGTCCTTGAATAGGTCTGTCCAACATGTGAACTTTCATGTCAAAGGAACCTATTTCTTTCTCAAGAAGAGAAAGTGCAGATCAAGACAGACAGAAATAGATCATCGAAGGAATGTAACAATTTTCACTTTCGTAGGTCATTTCCGAACGAGCTGATTGTGACATAAACTTATTCTCACAGATGCACTGTTTCTGATGCTTCTATCGCGTCTCCAGCGAACTCTGATTCTCTTTCGTCTTTCTTCAAATCGTTCTTTACAGTGTTTCACCTTCTAGGTCTTATACTACCACCTGCATCAATATCCCCATCCTAAGGACATTTCCCTCGTTTTCTTTTACTAGCTTATAAAAAAAGAAATCGACAACGGACATTTTAACTGGATTCTAGGTTCAGTAAAATATACACAGATAATATACAACATAAAAAAAAAAATACTATTTGCACAACACCCACGTAGAATATTTCGAACGCAAAATAAAAACGGCCAAAGCAAAACAAAACATTGCACCTACCTATGGCACATAAAGCTGTAGTTGCTTGTGCAGTAAAGGTATGTAATAAAAGTAAAACTAAAATTATAATTATAACTTCATACAACTTGGAAGAATGACATATTAATTAGATCGAATCCAGTACTAGACGGGGACAATCCCTAGGTAGATGTAGAGCAAAACAGATCTTTGCGAAATTTTAACTTTGATGGTATTGAGACGACAGCCAGTCTCCTCACCTCATCCTTGATCTTAAAGTCTCCCATATACTTTACTTCGTTCGATGGAACAGAAATAGTACCATATACTAGCCAGAGCATATGAAAGACACCCGTTCGTTAAAAAAAATACCATTTTCTTCCTTGTTTTTCTTGGATGAATTATTTGGGCAAAATTTTCTCTTTCTATTTTGTTTTTTTCTTTCACGTGAAGTTGACAATGTCTAGTGTTTCTTTTAGGGTTGCAACGATAGCAAATACTGAATTGCTGTTATTTTCTCTTGGTGGTGGTGAAGGTATTCTTTTGATCCGATTGAGTGCATTTAAATTTTGTGTTTACAACTGTGGCTGTTAATTAATTTATCCGTTTTCTTTTATCTGAGTTTGTCTCAGTATCTGCAAAGAATATATATATGTCGGAAATTCGTACAGTTTTGAAATATGAGTTCCTTCTTGGAAATACAGCATCACAGACAGCTCGGAATATTAATGGAGTATTTCATTCTAATGTTATTACACAGCAGACAGTATCAAATTGGTTTGCAAAATTTCGTTCTGGTAACTTTGACTTCACAAATGAGCAACGCGGTCGACCAGAAACAAAGGTGGATAATAACAAACTGAAAGCCACCGTCGAGTCAGATCTATCTCAAAGTGTCCGTCAATTATCGTTGTTGTTTGGTGTTAGCAAGCAAACAATATTGACTCACCAAGTTCAAATTGGTAAAGTAAAAAAGTTGAATAAGTGGGTTCCACATGAACTCAATGAAAATCAGAAACAGCAACGTTTGGGAGACTGCACTATACTACTTTCTCGTCACAAAAATGAATAATTTTTGAATCGAATTGTAACATGTGATGATAAATGGATCCAATACAACAACCGTAAATGTTCAGCACAATGGTTGGATAAAGACGAGCCACCAAAACAGTCCAAAAAGCAAAATTCATGAAAAGAAGCTGATGATGCGTGTTTGGTGTTCTGGCGCAGGTGTGATCCATTATGATTTCATTAAACCTGGCTCATCAATCACGACCGAAGTATACTGCAGCCAACTGGACCAAATGATGCAGGAACTTACAAAAAATAAAAAAAACAGCCTAGATTAGTCAACAGATCCACTCCTATTTTATTGCAAGACAATGCCAGACCACACATCGCAAAAATGACATTGTCGAAACTACAGAAGTTGGAGTTGGAAGTTCTCCATCATCCACCATACTCACCTGATCTTGTCCCGCTGACTACCACTTCTTCCAGAATTTGGATAACCTTTTTATAGGAAAAAAAATTTAACTCCGACGATGCAGTAAAACAGACCTTCCAAGTTTTTATTGACTCTAGATTGCCAGGCTTTTACAGTTCCGGGCTGAACAAGCTACCGCTGAAATGGCAAAAGTGTATTGACAATATGAGTGCATATTTGATGAATAAAACTATTTCTTGTATTTATAAAACATTAGTAAATTTTTTTTTCTTTTCTATAACTTCATACTTGAGGAGACCCCCTTCGGTCATGAATGACCATGGGATTGCACCTAGAAAGTTATCCTCCAAGGTTGTTTATGGAAGACCAGCAGTCGCCCATGCATATCAGCCTCCCCTCTCCACACCACTGATGTTATTCAAGGGGAAGGCAAAAGCCGATACAACTTGGCACCAGTGACGTTGAAATTCACTTCTACAGCTGAGTGAACTGGAGCAACGTGAAATAAAGTGTCTTGCTCAAAAACACAACACGCAGCCCAGTACGGGAATCGAACTCACAATCTCACGATCGTGAGCTCGACGCTCTAACCACTGAGTCATGCGCCTTCATACTTGACTACCTAATAATATCACAATAAATTGTATTGAAATGATAGTAATAATGATTTGAAATTTTGCCACAAGGGCAGTCATTTTGGGGAAGGGGATGACTCGATTCCATCGATCCAAGTATTCAACTGGTACTTAATTTATCGACCCCGGAAGGATGAAAGGCAAAATTGACCTCAGCAGAATTTGAACTCAGAACGTAGTGCCAGACGAAATACCGCTAAGCATTTCGCTCGGCATGCTAACGATTCTGCCAGCTCGCCACTTTAGAGATAATCTATAATATAATCCCTTGTGTGTGTGTGTGTGTGTGTGTGTGTGTGTGTGTGTGTGTGTGTGTGTGTGTGTGTGTGTGTGTGTAAAAGATCATAACTGACGTATTTTTCAACTGATTTTCTCCAAACTGGAAACATACATTACTTATGTTCCCGGGATGGTTTTAAATTCTTAAAATTTTTAACATAATGAGTAACGGGATCCCTTGGGGCAGAAAACACCCGTTCCTGGTTACGTGGAGAAAGAAGGTAACTATTTGCGAAGTAACTTTCAGAAATTGATCATCTCACTTACATCCGTTTGTCATAAAAAAAAAAAGAAAAAAGAAAATATTGCTTTTTATATTAGATTCACGTCTTTGAAAGTTTTTAAAAAATATTTACTTCCGGTTTTCTAGCGTTAGTGACGTCTATATCTCTCTATCTAGCTCTATTTTTATACCTATCTATCTCTCTGTATCTATCTCTCTATATCTTATCTATCTATATCTATCTTATTTGTCTAACTAGTTAGCTCTCTCCCTCTCCCACTCTCTATATCTCACTCATTCTCTATTGTTTTCACTTTCATTTTTCATATGCTATTGTTTTCACTTGTTTTCACTGTAAGTTTTAAATTACTATTTACAAACAACAACAACAAATTACTGACAGAAAGAAGTTCACAATTACTAATGAAAATAATTTCATACATGATTTACTGACAGAAGTAACTTCATAAAGTTCATTTCAATCCATACACTTCGTGAAATTTACCTACAAATTTCTTATTTGCTTTTGCAACGTTTTGTGTGTTTTTTTTGTTTCTTTTGTTTGTTTGTTTTTTGACGGAATTACTGATAAAAGTAAGTTTATAATTTACCGACAGAAGTAACTTCAAAAATTTCACTTAAATTCGTACACTTAGTTAATTTCCATAAAAATTTTTTATTTACTTTTGCAATGATTTTGTGTTTTTCTGTTGTTAACGGTTTTTTTCTGGCTCCTTCGATACTGGCTCTTTAGTCCACTGACAAATTTCGCTTCAACCCGTACAATTCTTTATTTTCCGTAAGAATTTCTTATTTACTTTCTGCCCGTCGTGTTAAGAAATATAATTTCCGTTACCCAGTTATTTTCATTGTTTACTAACTTCTGCACCCGTGCATCTCTGTATACGTACATAACCATGACGAGAAGGAAAGTGTCAGATTTGTCTACAATGTCAAGGTCAGCCAAAAGAGTGTCTCTGTCCAGGGAAAGAGAGACAGCTGCAGAAAAGGAAGCATACCAAGACTGTGCACTACAAAAGCCAGGGCATCTCAAAGTGATGAACAGAGGTATGCACGGCTGACAAGGAATAGGATCTCCACTGCAGAACGAAGAGCAGTTGCAACAGCTCAGAGAAGCAACTTCTATGAAGCAGCTTTCAATTATGATCCATCAGTTTATAATGCAGATGACACTAGAGTTTCCATTGGTGCAATGACAACTGAGTGCATACATTGCAAAGCAAGGAAGTCGCCCTGAGAGACACCTGTACTGTGCTGCAGTGGTGGAAAGGTTAAACTCCCTGCAATCCCCCAACCTCCAAAGCCATTGAAGACACTGTTACCATCAACTGACCAAGATTCCAAGCACTTCCAAAACAAAATTAGACAATACGACGCTGCACTACAGATGACATCATTTGGAGCCACAAGAGGTTTAACTGAGCCAGGATTCATGCAAACTTTCAAGATAAAAGGTCAGATTCATCATCGGATTGGCTCTCTACTACTTCTGTCAAATGAATCACCAAAATCAGCCTTACATTGCTTATAATCTGCACCTGTTTTTTGCTTACAAAATAAGCAACACAAAACGTGTTCTTGAATTACGTGTATTTACTTTATATACATATATGAATTGAAAATTTTCTTTTAACATTCAATTTAACGTCTGTGTTCCATGCTGGCATGGGTTGGAGAATTATTAATGTAGAAAGGTGGTATCTCAGCTACTAGCAGTTGAGACCTGCGTAATCTAAACGGCGTTTTTAAATTTCATTATTCTCTTTAACCTGGGCAACGCCGGGTATTTCTGCTAGTAGTAGTAATAATAATAGTTTCCAACTTTGGCACTAGGCCACTAATTTTAGGGCGTGTGGGTTAGTCGCATAATTATATACGTTACTGTTTAAATATGCATGCTTCCGAAATGACTAAGGATTGAAGTTAAACAAATTTCGTATTATATATTTCGAGAGGATTAATAAAGCTCGTTGATTAGTTATAATTGATCATGTTCACTCAGCCTCTAGCAAGAAGCAAACTCATTGAGAGTTAAGCCTTTCAATCATGCTAAATTCGCTATTTTCACTATGCTCTACTCAGTCACTCACTCTGCTAAAAACAGTAATCAAATCATCATTGAATCACATATTAGATTCTTTAAAAAAAGAACGACATATTGGCAAATGTAGTTCAAGATACATTATCTGATCAGAAAGTGTTGGTCACAGCTGAAACGCATTTGGTTATAATGGTAATGATCCATTAGGGTCGACTTCGGACAAAACAACAACCCCGCTAAACGCTACTGAAGATTTAGTATTCTTTCCCTCCACTCCACTGACTGATTGTAGTACTTAAAGAGAACTTCAATCGAAATTGAAATATTCGACCCAAGTCTTTAAGCTTGCCATTGCTCTATTTCCTTTTCTGTAGCTATCAGTGGTGGAGCACTGATGTTTCTGAATTAAAAAGATAGCCTTTACGCCAATTGCTCGGAGTTATTTCATGATGTTAGTAGATGTAGCTCACAAAAATATGAAACCAGTAATGAAAGCATATAAACTCTGTTTAGATCCGGCCTCCGTCTTCAGGGTGGAGAGATAAAATATCTCATCTCTCCACCCTAAAGACGAAGGCCGGATATACCTTATGTTTATATGCTTCCACTGGTGGTTACATATCCTTGACTTCTTGTGAACTACATCTGCAAATATTATGAGGTAATTCCGAGGCCCTAGAAACAGCTGTCAGACCTGTAACACCATACATTCATCCCTTAATTTTCTGTGTCTTTGTACTCTGTGTAAGTTTCCTCTGTTAATATATTAATATCTATATATTTATACACGAATATTCCTCGTCAGTTTTTGTTTTCTCTCATTTTTACATGCATATATGAATGTATATTTTGTATATCTTGCCCAAGCGGTTTTAATTATTTATTGGCATCATTATCTCCATATCTGCTCACCTGGATTCTTCTTACAGCCACTTTTTACCCCGCGGTAAAGATTTCGGAGTGTACGTTCAAATCATTTGGGCGCTACTAAGTGTTCTCTCTCTCTCTCTCTCTCTCTCTCTCTCTCTCTCTCTCTCTCTCTCTCTCTCCCTCTCTCTCTCTCCCCCTCTCTCTCTCTCTCCTCTCTCTCTCTCTCTCTCTCTCTCTCTCTCCCTCTCTCTCTCTCTCCCCCCCCCTCTCTCTCTCTCTCTCTCACACACACACACATAATATATTATGTGTATGCGCGCGCGGCTGTATATGTGCGTGTAGTGCCGTCTTAGGGGCATGGACATGCTAGACTGTTAACTGGAGGCCCCCTGGGTTTAGGGTTCCATTTCTGATTTATGCCTGCTGTGGTTCCCTGTTTACAAACATGTACTATTGGACCCAATGCACTTATTCACCCAGGAACCTATAATGTTGTGCTAAGTTGGTCCTACATGGAGAACAGCTACATTATAGGGCGAAGTCGATCTTTTAAACAATTTTTTAAAGCCAAGTTAAAAAAAAAAAGCAGCGATTTAAGAGAAACATTGGTCCACCAACTTATTAAATGATCTTTTTATGCTTTATCTTTTATTCTTCCGGTGTCGATAAAATAAATATATGAAGTAGTATATGGTTATCAGCTCAGTTGACAATATATCCACTTCTACCAACTGGCTTTTTACCTGAGTAGAAATCAAGTTTAGTACAGTGCAGCTAGTTGCCCCTTGCGATCGAGTATGCCCGTCGCTAAGGGAGTGCATTGGACGGCACTGCCCCTCACTATGCAATGGTGCACCCTCAGATTTAGAAAATATTTTACAAAGATCTTTTCGCAATACACATTAATACCCACCTGCAATATTCTGAAGCACCTCCAGGCACCAAAGTCTGGCGACGGGCTTGCAATCGAGTATGGTTTGATAACATGTACCGTGTTTTTGCATATTGTTTTAGGTGTTTATTTAGTCGCAAGCAAACATAAACACCTTTTCGCACCGCCCCATCTTAACCAAACGAAACATTGAGGCTGTGAAGGTGTGCGGGTGTGAGGGTCGCCCTACAGAAATTGAACCCATGACTTTATGGGTGTAAACCTAACATCCTAACCGACAGGTCGCACAACTTCACAAGAAATTAAATAAATAGATAAATAACTGCATGCCCAGAGGTTTAAGCTCCGAAACGGAACATAATTCCAAATGGAAAGTAAAATATGCATTGTTAAAAAAGTAACGAGGAAACATAATCTCATGACGAGGAGATCCCTAAAATACAATCACGCCGAAAAAAATGGAATGGTCACAACTAGAGCCCTTTTGATAAGGAACAAGTATTTAGAACACAGTGTATCATCAACATAATCGTAAACCTAAACCAAACCCTACACCCTAAATCCGAATCCTGAATTTAAATACAAACCTTGAACTGGAACCCTAAATCTTAATCCAATCCTAACTTTAACCTTAATCTTAAACCCAAACCCTAAATCCTGACCTTAAACCCTAACTTTAACCCTAAATTTTAACTTTATGATATTTATATCTAAATCTTAAATCTAACCCTAACCCTAAACACTAGCACCTAAATTCTAACCATAAATTCTAATCGAAAAACTTAACTATAACCTTAACTCTGACTCTAAACCTTAACTTCTAATCAACCGACTCTAATTTTTTAAGTAATGTATATTTTTGCATGTACAAACGAAGAAACCAACCTTTGGAACTTTTCTGTTCAACAGCTTAACTTCCAGGACATCCAAATAGATGTATAAATAAGCTACTCAAAAAGTAATTAAATATTATTTTATTACTAGAGATGAGGTGAGAAACCTTACAACAAAAAGCAAACATCTGGCGAGGCTGAGTTGTATATTTTATCCACCGGTTTAACACTACTGTCTAGGTACTGTTAAAATATTGAGTATTTATAAAAACAGAAAGCGTATCATCAAATATAATCGTAATCCCAGCCCTAACCCTAAATCCAAACCTTAAACCCCCATTCAAGCCCTAATCTTGAGCCCTAACCCTTATCCTAACAAACACCAGGCAGTATTTTCTGTTCTTTGAGTGAAGTCTGCCCTATTGCAAGAATTTGGGCTAGGTTTCCGGTTTGAAGGTACTCCCCACCCGCCAATTACTTAGGCCCTAAAAATGGTCAATAGGCACTGCCCTTTTTAGTGAAGAAACCCTTAAAAATAGTCGATTTTTCATTTTATATACATAACATGATGGACAACAAATGAAAAGAAGTGGAATAATGGAAGTTTAAGAAATTGGTAATTGCTAATGATCGGGTTTACAAAGGATAATAATGCTTAATGGATTTGACGAATGACGTGAATAATGTTTAGTGGGTTTGATGAATGACGTGAATAATGTTTAGTGAGTTTGATGAATGACGTGAATATGTTGTTTGCGAAAACGACGCCAGGTAAACCCTAGTAAGTTGAGAAGAGATTCACGGAAGTTTAATGTATGGCAGTAGCGAGGATAGGGTGACGATGAGGTGGTCTGCCTCAGGCGACACTTTTATAGGGGCAGCACTTTTTAGTCTGTTGTATAAACTTGTATAGGCATTATTGCTTGTGGAGGGGGGATAAGCTCAAAGGTTGCCCCCGGCACCTCTTTTGATGAAACTCCATGTCCTTTCTATAGAACTCGTATGTAATGTTGCGTTGTTGAGGTCTAAAAAATGAAGACTGGTTTATTGAGTACTGGTTTGGCAATTACTTTTCTTCATTTTGAAGTTCGCCATTATATATACACAAAACGAAAGCGCTCAAAAACGTATATAAAATTGCCATATGTAGAGTTTCGATACTCAGTTTAAGCCATTAGCATCTTACATCTGTTGCTAATACTCTTAGGAGAGAGAGGGGGGAGAGGGAGAGAGAGAGAAGAAGAAGAAGAAGAAGAAGAAGATCACAATCGACGGTTTCCACTCTCTAAGAACACCAATATTTGACCAGTCACTGAGTGGGGAGCGAAGGCGCATGGCCTAGTGGTTCGGCTATTGCTTGCAAGGTCGTGGTTTCGAATCCCGGACCGGGCGGTGCATTGTGTTCTTTTATACAATACACTTCATTTCATGTTGCTCCAGTCCACTCAGCTGTAGAAGAGTAATCCTGCAACGGACTGACGTTTCCTTCAGGGGTTATGTTGCGATCTCGGTCTCTTATACGTCATGGAAATCGGGTAACCGGCACTACGAGTTCTAGAACTCGATACAGTAACATCTGGGATTGTTGAATGATGACAACAATCCTAACCCTAACCCAAATCTACGACGCAATTTCGCCTTTCTCTTAGAATCGCTTAGCGTCGCCAAGTAACACCATTGAGAGAATAGGTATGAACGTTACAAATTCCCATTCGTCACTCACCACTCACTCCTCTTCTATCACCCATACCTCCAATACTTACTTCCGGAGCCGATTTTAAGCCAATTAGATTTGTTCAAAGTGGGGTCCGCACCAAGAAAGGGCCCCGCGCATAAGCTCGAGTGGAGGACGCTATGATGAAGTAAACATTTCCTAATGTTTTTATTGCTTTGAAGATTTATTTAATAATGCCCGTAACAATTGCACCAGGTGAAGTAAGTTTTGCAAAACTAAAACTGATCCAAACATACCTATGATCAACAATTTCACGAGAGAAACTAAATAATTTGACGATGCTATCTATAGAAAATGACATTACAAAAACCATTGACTTTGAAATGATTTTGAAAGACTTCTAGGATAAAAAAACTAAAAGCATAGAAAAACCTGGTTTTAGAAGGCCTATCCACAAGCAGTATGTCAATAACTATCTTGGCTTGTTATAAAACATTAAAACTTCGGTAATTTTTCAGATTAACACCCGCACGATTTTCACTCGGGTGTTAGGGTTAGGGTTTTAGGGTGAGGGTTAGGGTTTTAGGGTTAGGATTAGGATTAGGGTGAGGGTTAGGGTGTAGGGTTAGTGTTAGGGTTAGGGTTAGGATTAGGGTTAGGGTTAGGGCTACGGTTTTAGGGTCAGGGTTAGGGTTTTAGGGTTAGGTTTAGGGTTAGGGTTAGTGTTAGGGTTAGGGTTAGGATTAGGGTTAGGTTTAGGGTTAGGGTTAGGTAATCGTGCGGGTGTTAATCTGAAAAATTACCAAATCTTCCACTTGAACTTTCAGTTTTTAATATATCATTGTAGCTAATGGTAGAGCCTCAAACCTTCAACGCTTGGGACGGGAGAACTACACAAAGCATAAAATATCCATCTTCAGCTTCTGTAGAGTGGAGGGCCCCACTGACAATTCTCTAATTGGGTCCCGCACTTCGTAGCGTCGGCCCTGCCTGCTCCTTAACTGCGGTATGTAATGTAGATGTTCAAAGACACCAAACATCGAATCTGCCACTGTTGTTTTTGCAGATACCATTGCCTTCCCCATCATTATCATTTGCTGCCACCATCACTTGATCACTACCATCACTATTAATGTAACCATCACCACCACGACTATCACCACTTCCACCACACACCCGCACTGACGCTTCAAAGATTTCCAACCACAGACCCACCCACAACCATAACCACAACCACTATAGCCTCTGTTGATATGGGCAAACCCTAAGTCTCTAGGCATCGAAGAGAGGGACTAGTGAGGAGAGAATGAAGGGAATTGAGAGGCATTTGGATATACTGACTTACATCTCTCTTATTCCCTTTCCTATCTTTCTCTCCCTTTTTTCCAACAAGTTTAGCATCCTTCACCACCGCCATCACCTTTAACCCTCAATTACCCTGATAAATAGCTGAATAAACACATCTCCCACTTCAACTCTCTCTCTCTCTCTCTGCAATCTGTGTACTTTCCTTCTGTGATTTAGTTCAGCTATCATTTCTTATCTTCCACTCTTTCATCACTTCTACAGCTTCATCGCTTCTCTCTCAAACTCCGATTTGGCCATTTATTAAACAACTCACCGCTGCCTTCTCATGTCAATAAGTAAACACCATACATACATACATACATACATACATACACACACACATACATACATTGTTGTTGTTGTTGTTGGCACTCCGTCGCTTACGACGTCGAGGCTTCCAGTTGATCCGATCAACGGAACAGCCTGCTCGTGAAATTAACGTGCAAGTGGCTGAGCACTCCACAGACACGCGTACCCTTAACGTAGTTCTCGGGGATATTCAGCGTGACACAGAGTGTGACAATGCTGACCCTTTGAATTACAGACACAACAGAAACAGGAAGTAAGAGTGAGAGAAAGTTGTGGTGGAAGAGTACAGCAGGGTTCGCCACCATCCCCTGCCGGAGCATCGTGGAGCTTTAGGTGTTTTCGCTCAATAAACAGTCACAACGCCCGGTCTGGGAATCGAAACCGCGATCCTATGACCGCGAGTCCGCTGCCCTAACCACTGGGCCATTGCACCTCCACTACATACATACATACATACATTCTGTTGATCAATTAACGTTATTCTCCATAGTGGTATTGAGTATTCTTTTCCCCCGGCAGTTAACACTACTCACACACACACGGGTGAGAGAAAGGTTTGGTGATAAAAAGCACGAACCTCTCGGCACTTGAACCACTCAGTAACTTCTGCGATCAATAAAAATACACATACACAAAAATCTGTGTGAGAGAGTGGTGGGGGGAGAGAGATTGTGTGAGGGAGTGGTTGAATGGTTAAGACGTTTTCTTCAAAATCAAGTGGTCCCAGTTTCGATCCTACTGCGAGCTTCTCGAGTATGAGTATTTTACTCATAGCAGGCCAACTTACGGTTCATCGTAAAGTGCACGTGTGGGTGAAGTTGGGTAGACGAAATCTGTGCGAAGGCTTGTCGGATGGGTGGTACCTGTACTTCAGACTGGTAGCCTTATCATTCACCGTGTCATGCTGATTTGGCCTAAGATAAGAGTACATTAAGAGTACAAATGTCTGGGAATACTCAGCCACTTAAATGTTAGTACAATGAACAAATAGGTAGTTCAGTTGATCATTGTCGAAACAGACGGATATCCATTTTTATGCTCTATACATATGTGTGTGTGTGTGTAGATAAACAGACAATCTGACAGACAGACAGTCAGACAGACAGATAGACAGATAGATAGACAGACAGACAGACAGACAGACAGACAGATAGACAGACAGATATGTACGTTATGCACATAAACACACATGCACATAGAGATGTGTGTACGTGGTTTGTGTGTGGGGGGTGTAAGTGTGTGTGTGTGTGTATGGTGCGTGTTTGTGTGTGTGTGTGTGTGTGTGTGTGTGTG